>NC_045543.1:116928368-117024098 GCF_009769535.1 Thamnophis elegans | reverse complement strand
TTCCTGCCTGAGCAGGGGGTTGGACTAGAAGACCTCTAAGGACCCTTCCAACTCTGTTATTCCGTTCCATCCACTCTGTGAAGCTCTTTGAGCCATACAAGATACACCAGTAAGTCATATCAGTCTCCAAGGCCACATAAGTTGCCTTCCTGGCCTTCCTCCCAAATGAAAGCCATTACATGAGGTCTTTTCTTCAGTCAGCCTAAAGGTGGGGGAGCTGCCTCCCATACTACATTGGCCTATGGGGCCGCAAGCCTATTGTATGAAGAAACCCTGCTTGCTTCAGGCATCCCCTAAAAAGCTCTATCTGAGCTCTACAGCCTTCTCTGGAGAGTTGGCAGTACAGAAAGAACCTTTTCAACATAAATAGAGAAGGGAAATACCATATCACCATAGAAGAACATTCTGTCTGGAATGCTTTTGGAAAGGACCGTAGCTTTATTTATTTAAAAGAAAAAGAAAAGCCTTTTTTGTCCAAGACAGAACAAGCACTAAATCCCAGACAAAAACTTCAATCAATTGTTAAAATTGGGGAATGGTGGTGGTAAGAAGAAAGTACAAGGGGGAAAAATGATAGTCCTCTAAGAATGAAGGCTGAAAGGCATCAAAATGTGTAGAAACTATGCAAACAAAAATCTGTAGGCAAGCTCAGGCAAAGAAACCAAACAGTTTATTAGAGAACCTGCACACGCCTGTTACCATCCATGTGAAGCCAATCAAGGGCATAAGAATTACCTCCACTAGACCAATCAGATCCCACAGACTAGGCCTCCTCCGAATTCCATCCGCCGGCCAGTGTCGACTGGCGACTACCCGGAGGAGAGCCTTCTCTGTGGCTGCTCCGACCCTCTGGAACAAACTCCCCGTGGAGATTCATACCCTCACCACTCTCCAGGCCTTCCGCATAGCCCTTAAAACCTGGCTGTTCCGACAGGCCTGGGGCAAAGATTCGTCGCCCCCTTTCGAATGGTATGATTGTTGCGTTTTTTTAACTATGTATGTTTTGTGTTGTCGTAAACTGTCTGTATCCCCCTTTCCTTTCTTTGAGTTGTGAGCGCCCTGAGTCCCCTTAGGGAAAAGGGCGGCATAAAATGAAATAAAACTCTAAACTCTAAACCTCTAAGAGCCGAGGTGGCACAGTAGTTAGAGTGCAGTACTGCAGGCTACTTCAGCTGACTGCTAGCTGCAGTTCGGCAATTCAAATCTCACCGGCTCAAGGTTGACTCAGCCTTCCATCTTTCCGAGGTGGGTAAAATGAGGACCCAGATTGTTGGGGGCAATATGCTGACTCTGTAAAGTGGGCTACGAAAGCACTATGAAATGGTATATAAGTCTAAGGCTATTGCTAAGTGCTATGTTATTCTTGGAGAAAACCAGTTCTATGAAGAAGCAGCTTAGTTAAAATGAGTAGAGATCCAAAAACACAGGCAGCAGGTCAGCACACCCAGCTCCAGTAAAACTGTTCAAATGTAAGGCTCCAGTCTAAGGCAGCCTAAGGAAAAACTACCCTGTGACTTAGGCAGTAGTCTAGATTGAGATGTCCAATCTTGGCAACTTTAAGCAAAGCTGGATGGGAATTCTGGGACTTGAAGTCTGCAGGCCTAAATTTGCCAAGGTTGGACAGCCCTGGTCTACGTACTTGAACACAAGCTACTTTAAAGAGATGCAGGTCGTTCTCAACTCACAACAGTTCATTTAGTGACTAAAGTTACAACAGCCCTGAAAAAAGTGACTTATGACAGTTTTTCACACCTACAACCGTTGCAGCATCTCCATGGGCATAAGGTCAAATTCAGATGCATAACAACTGATTCATACTTACAAACAGTCCTGGGGATTGTGCAATCACCTTTTGTAACCTTTTGAGAACAAAGTCAACGGGGGAAGCAAGATTCACTGAACAACTGTGTTGCTAACTTTAACCACTGCAGTGATTCGCCTAATGACTATGGCAAGAACGATTGTCAAATGGAGCAAAAGTCCCTTAACAAATGTTTCACTTAGCAACGTACATTTAGTTGTGGCAAACCTATGGCATGCGTGCCAGAAGTGGCATGTAGTGCCATCTCTCCGGGCATGTGAGCCGCTGCCTGTTGCTCTTCTGGGTTCTGGAGCACCAGCCAGCTGGTCTTCACCATGCTGGGAAGATGACCTTCCAGTTTCTGGCACATGCATACACACTGGCCACTAAGCCTCCTGGATTTTGGTGCGCTATGCGCACACGAAGGCCAGGTGCCTGGTGAGCATGCTCGTGCCAGAAACCAGAAGATCATGTTCCTGGCACGCGCATGCACAGTGGGTGGGTGCTCTTCCAGTTTCCGGCACGCATGCATGCATACATGCAAGCACTCCCGTTTCAGCACATGGTGCCAAAAAGTTCACCAACACTGACCTATACAGAGATCTGCCCATATCTAGCCATATTTAGAGGACTATGAGAACTGGCCCTCAGCCTTGCACTTTAGCCTAGGTACCCGAGCCAGGTCAGAGCAAATGCATTTAAATCCAAGCCTGGGCTGCTGGGTTCCTGAGATCACATATTATACTTTTATCTTCTATTTGAAGAACTGTCAGGGGACAGTTTCTGCTAAAAGTGAACTCTGAGTCCAATTAATTGATAAAAGTAAAGATTACAGAAACACTTTGTTTAAAAGCATGGTTTGTTAAACCAGAAATTATAGCCTGGCATTTACATGTAACGCTAAGCTTCAATTGAAAGGTTTTTATTTAGTGCTAAGCCAGAAACACATCAACTTTGTTCTCATATGGCGTGCAGTATTGATCTAGCCATTATGAAGGAAAGACAATGAAATTGCCAATTAATCTCTGGTCCCTAGACAGTAACAAGTCACAGGTTTACAGAGTTCCACTAAACTGTAATGGATTTTACACTACCATTGGATCAAATTTACACTTTTACAGGTGAATGGAGTAATACAAGCATTATACGGAAACAGTAGCGTTACAACTATTTTGGCAATGAAAAAATGGCCAATTTAGGACAGTATTTGTGTTCAAGCAGACAGGTCTGAGTATAATCCTGTGGACCAAAGGCCCCGGCTGTCATCCTGGCATTTACAGTACCGCTGGCCTGGGTATGTAGAAGTACCATATAGTCATTTGGGTATTGTAGCTGCTGGTATTGAGTTATTCCTGTTGAAGAATAATCCACATCCATTTGAAGCCCTTGCAACTTACAAAAGTCCAAGCTCAATTTCAACTTAGCGCAACCCTTCAAATGGTTTATAGAGTTGATAGAAGTTGGCCCACAACATCTGAAGGACATTAAGTTGCCCACCACTGTTCTAAACAGGGCTCATTCAGAAAATGTGAATGAAATGCTAGGCCTTGCCAATGTTCCCAATTTGCTTACCCGAAGGAGTTTACATCCTGGTTATTCTTGAGTATAATAAAATTCAAAAAGATTAAGCCTGAACAACTAGAAAGAACAAAACAATAAATAAGGATGTGGCATTTCTCCATGTGCTACAAATTTCCCTTCAAAGTCTGGGTTGTATATATAGAGAAAAACAATTATTTTTATGATCCCCAAACAACACAGTTCCATTGCACTAAGGTAGTCAATAAAATCTCTCATTAAAGAGACTTCTACGTGGCACATGTCTGAACATGTACTCTTGCAGGAGAGGAGAATTTTATTTATTTCTACTTTGAAATAGAAATAAAGAATAGTATATATCATCAGAATAGTATATTTTATCTACTTTCTCTAAGCTCAAGAAGCAAAAAAGTATAGATGTCCTATTTTCTCTTATTTCCACTGTAATCCTGTTGTTTCTGTTTTAATCATGAGTAGAAATACTTGAAAATATCATTTTTAATTATTATGTCTTTACAAATAGGTCCTGATTTGATCAGAATTGGCTATCTGAGGTTCAAATAAAACATTAAAAAAAACACCATGGGTTTGTCTCTTCAGATTTAAGGCCAATATATTTGATTCAATGACTTTAGATGGTCCAGAAGTTGAGGAAACATCAAAATGGCTGCAGCTTATTTAGTTTGCATTAGATGATGTGAAAATATCAAGGATATATTAATTCTGTAGCATTTGGAAATATCCCCCCCCCCCTTTACCTATTATATAGCAGATAAAGTTGAGCTGAGGAAAAGACACTTCCAAATTACTTTGGCAAAATGTCTAAATTGTGCTGATTCAAGCGAAATGAAAGAATCATACCACTAGTGTAAAATAAAAGAAATGCCAAAAACTATTAAAAACAACTTTGAATTCTTCGGGTTGTTTTTTGAGGTTCAAGTGTGCCATTACACTTAAAAATGCTCACTGGTTTGCCTCTATTAAGCAATAGCTTAATAGCTTAATAAGCAATAACCGCAATGGCTCAGTGACTAAGATGCTGAGCTTGTCGATCAGAAAGATCAGCAGTTCGGTGGTTCGAATCCCGAGCGCTGTGTAACAGAGTGAGCACCATTATTTGTCCACCTCCTGCCCTAGCAGTTTGAAAGCAGGTAAAAAATGCAAGTAGAAAATAGGGACAATCTTTGATGGGAAGATAACAGCATTCCAGGCGCCTTCAGCATTTAGTCATGCCGGCCATAGGACCATGGAGACGTCATCGACAGTGCTGGCTGTTCAGCTTTGGAACGGAGATGAGCACTGCCCCCTAGAGTTGGGAATGACTAGCACATATGTATGAGGGAACCTTTACCTTTATCCTTAAGCAATATCTCTTTACTAACCGGTCATCAGATTTTGTGAGATTTCAGAAAAACTGGCACATTCGGCTCTTCCTGCTACAAATGCCTTAATCACTGTCTCGGGCGAGAGGGAGGTACAAGACACCTAACAGAACTTGGCACATTAGCAAAATTGTCACTTGCTGCCAACATTCTAGGTTAGTTGTTTACTTAGCAGGAGGAGGCTGGCACAATGAGATAAAATAATGGACAGAACCACAGAGAAAGTAGTTGACATAGAAAAAGTGACAGAAGAAAGATTGCTTTCTAAAAAGCAGGAAAAGTTGATACCAGCACATATAAATATTAATCTTGGCACCCTTTCCCTCATTATACTGAAGGAAGTTAACATACACTCCTCTACTAGAAAAAGGAAATATGCTAGGCAATATTAAAAAGGCAGAATATTATATTTCCCTAGATGAGATATGGAGAAACATGTTTTTAGCAGAAAAAAGACTCACTCTTAGCAGCCCCCTCCCCTTGTCAATGGGTTATTAAGGCCTGAGCCATGCTGTTCTACATAACAGACATCTACCCCCTTCAGGCAGAGCAATTACTTTGCCCTTCATTGCAACCACCCACCAAGTTTCAACCAAACCTAGCACACAGACAACCTAAAAAGCTAGCTATGACCTATGGCAGCAACCAATCAGGATACTCTTCCTGTGTCCCAGGAAGTTCAAAGCCCAGAGAGGGCATGAAACCCAGCGTCTCTCCGTACCTCTCTCTTTTTCACTCAGGAGCAATAAGGCATGTGATCCTAACCGGTCATCAGATTTTGTGAGATTTCAGAAAAACTGGCACACTCGGCTCTTCCTGCTACAAATGCCTTAATCACTGTCTCGGGCGAGAGGGAGGTACAAAACACCTAACAGAACTTGGCACATTAGCAAAATTGTCACTTGCTGCCAACATTCTAGGTTAGTTGTTTACTTAGCCATTAAACCATCTTTCCAAACAGCCTCCATGTTTCCAGTGTCTTTTTCCCCACTTGGAACTGAACCCAGTTGGACATTTCTTCCAACAATACTGACTGGTCTGGTTAGCTTTTAGCCTTATAGCCAGAGTACCCAGTCCGTGGCTCCCAGTTATGTCAGCAGAATCAGCAGAAAAGCATGGCATTCCATGAATCAAGTGATGGCTTCTGGTTGACCACATTAAAAAAAAAGAGAAGCAAGAAAATCAACCCCAAGGCAATGTCGGCTTTGCTGCTGCAGAAGAATTCTGAGAGGCAGAGGTGGTGGTGGTAGGGGAGAAATAGTGGTGGGTTTCAAACATTTTTAGAACCTCTTCTGTAGGTGTGGCCTGCTTTGTGGGAGTGGCTTGCTGGCCATGTGACCAGGTGGGAGTGGCTTGAAACTGTGTGACCGGGTGGGAGTGGCTTGCAGCGTGGCCAACTTGTAAAATATGGTGAAACTCACTTAACAACGTTCTTGCTTAGCAACCAAAATGTTGGCTCAGAAACTCTGGCATTTGAAGCACGCAAGTCTTAAAGCTGTCAAGTTACAAGACCCTTGCACCCCTAACCCTTTAGAAAAAAAACCCCAGGGGTGTTCAAACTTGGCGGCTTTAAGACTTGTGGACTTCAACTCCAAGAATTCCTCCTCCAGTCATGTTGGCTCAGGAACTCTGGCATTTGAAGCACGCAAGTCTTAAAGCTTCAAGTTACAAGACCTTTGCACCTCTAACCCTTTAGAAAAAAAACAGGGGTGTTCAAACTTGACAGCTTTAAGATTTGTGGACTTCAACTCCTAGAATTCCTCCTCTCACTCTTCATCTTGATGATGTGTGGACGTGCAGGGAGAGGGAGCTGGAACCGGTTCTAAATGGCGCTGTAGATTTGTGGAACCTCTTCTATAGAAGCGGTTAGAACTGGCAGGAAACCATCCCTGGGGAGAAACCACTGCATGGTCCAGCTGCCCCCCATTCCAGCATTACCCATATATCAGGGGTGGGTTGCTACCGGCATTACTGCCAGTTCGGTGTGCAAAATAATTTGTGTGCACATGCTTGTTTTGTTCGGGCGTGCACCAAATGCGTGCTCTGCGCATGTGCACATTTACACTCAAAAAGGTCTGTGCATGCACATAACATTAGAAAAGGGGGGGATTACATTTCTGCAATGGAGATTGTTCTGCGCATGCACAGAAACAAAAATCAACATGGCGTCACCGACAATAGAAATGGTTCAGGTGTGTGGGCGGCTGTGTTACTACCTACTCCGCCGAATTGGTCCAAACCAATAGGAACCCACCTCTGCCATATATGGAAGTGAAGTTGCAATGCTCAGGATTGTCTGTAACAAACTGGCCAAAGAAGAAAAATCCTGAAAAGATGAGAGCTTTGTTATTGATGTAGCAATAAGATGAGGACTCCAGCAGCACCTTTCTCAACAACAACAACAAAGAGGCTGCAGTTCACAAAATGTATGCTGTTTCATAATTGTTTTTTACTTGGAAAAGATGTTATTGGGTTCTTTCAGGAAAAAAAACCTGGAATCAGTAAACAGCCTTCAAAGGCTATGAAACACTTTGAAGCCACATGATTTAGTTTGTGCTAAAAGTAAGCCTAGTCTTTGACAGCACTGCTCCTGTGGAGAAATTTAGTCAAAGGATCCACTTTAGCAATTCTCTTAGTACTTTCATACTTCAGCTGTTGAAAATTTATGTGCCACATAGTTCATTCTATGCTATTGTGATCGATTTAAATTATGAAGCAGAAGTAAAACGCTTCGCCATATGAATACTTGTAGATTCGGTACAGGATGTATGAAAAGCACATTTCAAGAGTAAGAGACCTTAAAATCTTTTCCCCTTATGTACAATTTAGGAATACAATTGGGCCTTAGCCTCGAACCATATAGTTCATTCACACAGTATCTGACACCTGGAATGATAGAATAAAAAGGACAAATTGGTGGCAGGCGGAAAGACATTTATCAAAATAACGTGTGTGCATCAGAGGTGGGTTTCAAATTTTTTTAGAACCTCTTCTGTAGGTGTGGCCTGCTTTGTGGGAGTGTCTTGCCAGCCATGTGACCGGGTGGGAGTGGCTTGGCAGCCATGTGACTGAGTGGGAGTGGCTTGGCAGCCATGTGACTGGTGGGCATGGCCAACTTGTAAAATGTGGTGAAACTCACTTAACAACGCTTTTGCTTAGCAACCAAAATGTTAGCTCAGAAACTCTGGCATTTGAAGCACGGAAGTCTTAGAGGGACCCTTGTCCCTCTAACCCTTTAGAAAAAAAACACCAGGAATGTTCAAACTTGACAGCTTTAAGACTTTAAGGTTTAGATAGGATTCTTAGAGGCGGGCCGGGCGATTGGTGAGCCAGCCAATCAGTGAGTGGTGGGCAGGGCAAGCATGGTGCGGACAGGCGGGGGAGGGAACTGGAACCGGTTCTAAATGGCACTGTAGATTTGGGAAACCTCTTCTATAGAAGCAGTTAGAACTGGCAGGAACCCACCCCTGGTGTGCATGTACTGTATATTTTTCAACAGAAGAAAAAATTGAAATTTCTCAAGTTCTTCATGCTTTCCTGAAAGAAATATAGAAACCTTTAAAATGGCTTGCGAGCATGATAAACTCTGCCATTAAAAATTGTGCAAACCTCAATATCAACATTCTTATCTTCCTTGCATATTACACATTGCCTTTTAATCAAAGGATCAGCTCCCTGGGAAGGAACTTGCAGTTTTAACATTAGAAAGATGCCCCAAGCAATACTTTTGCTTTCCCCAGTGTTGTGTTTTAATTGCTTGCACGTTGCAAAATAATTTTTCCACCCTTTTGTTCTTTAATGAAGCAAGAAACTAAAAGGGGAGTCAAGTAAAACTGTGTTTAGGCAAATGTTAAGTTCATTAAGAACAACAGGAAATCTTAGACTTGTCTGCAAATACGATGAAAGAATTTAATCTAAGCTTTGACATTCAAGTTTAATGGGGTGTGATTGAAGATCGAGGAGCTAATGAAGAATAGACAACATCCCTGGAAATTAACCCTCCTTCAAGATCTTTGGATATAATTTCTCACAAAGCACATATTAATACATGTATTCTTATCTCACAAATCTCAGTTAAATCCAAAATCCACACCTTAACTTTCAATTTAATATGTTTTTTTTATCCAATGAAAACATTGAAATAATGGATGTGTTAGTGTGAGTTTAATTTGGGAGTTTTTTTTTGAATACTCTGTTGAATTCTGTGTGTGTTTGTGTTTGTGTATGTGTGTGTGGTGTGTGTGTTTACACTACATTTCTTAAATTCCCCTATCAAAATGGAAGGGAAAAAAAATCTACTACCACATTTTTCGGAGTATAAGATGCACCTTTTTCCTCTCAAAAAAAAAGGGTGAAAATCTGGGTGTGTCTTATACATTGAATACAGCATTTTTGGCCTACCGAAAACCCCGTCCCCTTTGCAAAAATGGATGTGCAGAGGGTTTGGGAGGCTTGCAAAGTGCTCCTGGGGCTGGGGAGGGCAAAAATGAGCAAAAAACAGGCTGTTTTCCCCCCCAACCCCTAGGAGCACTCTACAAGCATCCCAAAGCCTCTACATGCCCCCCTTTTTTTTTGCAAAAAAAACGAGGCGTGTAGAGGGTTTGGGAGTCCTGCAGAGTTCAAAACCTTTTTAAAACAAATTTACCTCTTCAAAATCATGGTGTGTCATACTCCTATGCATTTTATAGTCTGATAAATACAATATTTTCAACAAAAAAGTAATAATAATTCTTTGATGAAAATAGGATCCAGCTGAGTGACTGAATGCTTGTTTTGCATAACAGAGATCCTTGATTATATATGTGGAATCCCCAGGCAGATAGGAAAAACCTCCTTGAAACCTCAAGAAGTGTCTTGGTCCAAGCAATGAGAACAGATGTGCACCACCTGAACCTCCAGGACTCCTAAGAGCTCCTAAGAGGGTACAGTGCCCAGAACTGCTATAAAAGCTTGGATCAAGTTGTATCTTTAATAGCACAGCATGAAAAAAAACATTATATACATGGCAGCTGTATTAATTTAAATAAAAGATAGTTTTGCCTCTGGTCCTGCCCTCCCCCTTTTTTGTTCTGATCTGCCTTTTTTGGGGGGGGGTGAAGTGTCCCCTAGGGCACCACTCAAGGCCAATTTGGTCCTCAGGTACAGTAAGAGAAAAAAAAGGAGTGAACTTTTGAGCTAGATAGATCAATAATCCAAAACAGCAGGACTAACCTTTCCTGAATAGCTGTATAGAAAGTTCTCTACAACTGTTTGTTATTTCATATCCATTTTATATTCTTCTTCCCAAGTTAGTTGCAGTTCTTTCAGCCAATTTCAACCAAGTGAGTTTTTTTAAAAATTTGTTCATTATTTCTAAGTGACCTTATCATTGGCATGGATCTCCTTGTATAAATCCAAAAATGTTATTCTGATTTTACCAAAGACCAATTCAAATGTTCCTTCTGAACAGGAGTGAGAAATTTTTGAAGCAAGTTCCCGTCCTCGAACTTCTCATCTGCCTCAATTTGAATGAATAAATTTATAGGTAGAGACCCTATCCACCCACTTTTCACAGTCTCTTTCTGTTGCTCCACTCTGGGAGGAGGTTTCAAAGTATTCTTTGCAGAAGTATTTCTACAGAATCTACCAGATTCTTTAACAGCTTTGTTCCCTATGCCATCCATTTGGTAAACTCACAAGATTTGTTTTTCTCACCATGTAAATGTATACATCAGAACTAGACTGTGATGTTTCTCTGTGTCCTATAATAATGTATGTGGGTATGTGGGCATATGAAGGGATGCGGTGGCTCAGTGGCTAAGACACTGAGCCTGTCGATCAGAAAGGTTGGCAGTTTGGCAGTTTGAATCCCTAGCACCGTGTAACAGAATGAGCTCCCATTACTCGTGCCAGCTTCTGTCAACCTAGCAGTTTGAAAGCAGGTAAAAATGCAAGTAGAAAAATAGGGACCACCTTTGGTGGTAAGGTAACACTGTTCTATGCGCCTTCAGCATTTAGTCATGCCAGTCACATGACCACAGAGATGTCTTTGGACAGTGCTGGCTTTTCAGCTTTGAAACGGAGATGAGCACCGACCCCTAGAGTCGGGAACAACTTGGATGTATGTGCAAAGAGAACTTTTACCTTTACCTATGTGGGTATATGCATATTTATTTATTTGTTTGTTTGTTATGTAGTGTATATCAGAGGTAGTGACCCTTTGAGAGCTGTGTGCAATGAAATTTCATTGTAATGTACATATGTCGAATAAATGTACGGATGTACATTTAAAGTGATAATAAAATTTTTCTAAGTCTACAGGTAACTCCTAATCACAGTTGCTTGAATTTAGTCTTTGAATGCCTTCCTCTATTCAATCAGGCCTTCTGACACTTAATCAAGAACATAGATGACATAATTCTTCTATTCATAAGGAGTTTCTACTTCTATTCCAATAAATGGAACCATGAAATTCTTGAACTTCTTATTATGGTGTTTCTCAACCTTGGCAGCTTCCCATGAATTTCAACTCCCAGAATTCCCAGCCAACATGCAGGCTTGGGATGCTGGCTAAGAAAGTCTGGGAGTTGAAGTGAATACACTACATCTTAAAGCTGCCAAGGTTGAGATACACTGCCTATTTCTTAGTTCGGTGAAATGAGATTCAACAAGGAGTGTTTTCAGCCCAGGTACTATAGCTCTAACTTTCTCTCACCTTCAGCAGAAATGATACTAGGATATAACAAAGCAAACTTATAAACAATGACATCATGAAATGGAAACTAAAATGCAAAATGTTGCAGCTGCTCTTAAACCATAGAAGTAGCAGTGATAGAAAGAATATATGTTTTCATTATGAGAGTGGAAAAGGGAGATAATTCAATCAACAGAAAGCTACAATATTTGATTCTGTTCTTACAACCAAACTGGATGTGACATGTAATCAACAATCATTTCAAAGTATGGAAGGAAATAGGTATTTCTCAGCAGCCAGCTGAATCCAATGGTAACACTACAAGGCCAGAGCAGGATGTAGAAGAAGAGCTTGATTACTTTCCAAAACGTGTAGAGACCTTTCTTGTATCTGAAAGGATAAATAACAGCATTTATTTCTCACTTTGCTGATATTTGGAGTTTTGCTTTTCCACCTCAAGGCTTTGTATCACGAATTTACCTTGCTTTACCTTACTAGCTGATTCTGATTAGTCGGGGTGTGAGGAAAGCTTATTCAATAAGGTCATTTTAAACGACCGGGGAATTGATAAACGGAACGGCAGCAGCTGGAATCGGAAGGAAAGATGGCTGCCTGAGCTTTTCGCTCCCCCGAATGAAATTCCCCCGCTGTTTACTAGATTCAAACAGTGAGGGGCTTGGAGAGGAACCTGGATTTTCACTTACGGCTTGGAAAGAAGGAGCGGTGAGCCCTGGGGACCCTATAACTGACTACTACCCTCTTCTATCGCCCCAAAGATGTGGGGAGATTATCGTGGCTTGGGTGAGCGGATCGAGCGGCGGACTAGCCCCCACCATCGTAGCTCGCCTGAATGCCCCCCCCTCCATTTCTGCTTGCCTTTCTTGCCGTTGTAGCCTCTCCCTTCATCCTCTCGTGTGCTGGGCACTTTCTTTTCCTGCCTGCCCTGCTGCTGTGGAGCCTTGCCTGCCTGTTTCCCTATCCAGCACGGATTTTCTACTGCCTGGCCTGCGACCATCTGCATTGGCCTTGAAACAGCTGCTCCCCTCGACCGCTTGCTACCATTGCTGCCCTGGAACACCTATTTTGGGCAGCGACCATCTGACACAACGCTTGACACCTTATGGTCTACGTATTCATGGTGCATTCGGCCTGTGGAAAGGAGCGATAGAGGATGGCAGTCTCAGGGATAAGGACTTGGCGTTTTGAAAACTGGTCACCAAGCTGGCTCTTCCCCTTTCCCCCTCCCGACTTGTTCCAGCCACCCCTAGACTTTAGACACCTAGACTTTGGACCTCTCAGGACCTTAGGAGAGGGGGAAGATAAGACATTCCCCTGCACATTATCCTTATATCCCCTATGGACCGTTATTGATGATTACCCTAAGCTTCATCTTGATTTGGAAGGTGCGAGGCTGCAAAGTTGCTGCCTGTTAACATCTGGCGTTCACGCTTTGCCCCCCTCCATCTATAACCATCTTGCACAATACGGACTTGGGACCTTGGCCTTGGGTCTTCCTGGAACTTGGAGGAAGGGAGTTTGGCTCTCCCGGAACTCATAATTTAAATCGTGTGCCTGCGCAATTTTAATTTGGTATGCTGAGTGTATGGGATTGTATGTGATAGTGTGAATGTTCCCACTTTTATTGTTATTATCGTTGTATTTTTATGTTTTTAATTATAATGTGGGGATTGCTTGTGTGAGCGCTTGGGTATGTCTGATTCGGAGGACCTGCCGGGGAACGCGGGGGTCGCCAGGGTGGCCGGGGGGACCACGCCCACGGGAGAGGGTCGGAGCATTGCGGTCATAACAGGGAGAGGCAGATATGGCGGGGACTTTAGGGCTGGCCATTATCGGGGAAGGAGGGCTCGCTACATCACAGAGATCCCTCCTTCCGGCCCACTCCAAGGTCAGATGGCGCGAGTAATCGGGACCCTGGTCTCAGGCTGCTGTCGCTAAATGCCAGGTCTGTTGTTCACAAGGCTCCCCTCGTCCGGGACTTAATTTTAGACGAGAGGGCAGACCTGGCATGTATTACTGAGACATGGCTGGGCACGGAGGGAGGAGTCCCCCTCAGAGAAATGTGCCTAGACAGATTTCAGGTGCTTCATCAGCCGAGAGCCCAGGGAAGGGGTGGCGGTGTGGCTATTGTTGTCCGGGAGTCTTTAGCACCTCGTAGGATCCCTGCTTCGGAGCTTGTCGGGTGTGAGTCCCTACTGGTGAAGCTGGACCTCAAGGGTCAAGTGGGTCTGCTGCTAACGTACCTGCTTCCCAACTGCGTTGCAGCAGCCCTCCCCTCGCTCCTCGAGTCGGTAGCCGAGCTAGCAATTGAGTTCCCTAGACTTATGGTTCTGGGGGACTTCAATTTACCTTCGCTCAGCGAACACTCTGATGGAGCGCAGGAGTTCATGGCCTCCATGACAGCCATGGGCTTGACCCAAGTAATTCGAGGCCAAACCCACTCAGCGGGTCACACACTCGACCTCGTATTCCTCTCAGAGCAGTGGATTTGTGATCTTGGTCTGAAGGGTAACGAGATCATACCCCTGTCGTGGTCAGACCACTGCCTACTGAGGCTAGACTTCCGGAGGCCAAACCCCCACCGTGGGGAGGAGGAACCGACCAGGTGGCTCCGCCCCAGGCGACTTATGGACCATTTAAGGTTCCAGACGGAGCTTGGGGTTATTCCTGATACTCTCGCCCACAGTTCGGCGGAGACCCTTGTTGCTGCCTGGCACTCGGCAGCATCAGAGTCTCTTGACCAGATTGCGCCACTACGGCCCCTCCGTGCCGGCAGATCCCGGAGACCCCCTTGGTTTACCAAGGAGCTCCGGGAGATGAAGCGCCGGAGGAGACGCCTAGAGCACTTGTGGAGGTCCGATAGGTCCGAATCGAACCGAGCACTTCTGACAGCATGCACCAAGGAATACATCAGGGCATTAAGGACAACTAAAAAAACACACATTGCCACCTTGGTTGCGTCCGCCGAGTCCTGCCCAGCCGCCCTGTTTAGGATAACCCGCTCCCTCCTAAATAGGAGGGAGGCGGGGGACCCCTTACAGGGTAAGGCTGAGGAGTATGTCCAGTTCTTGGCGGACAAAGTTGCTCGGTTTCGGTCGGACCTGGACTCCACTCCCGCAGATCCAGCCGAGACACAGGGGAATAGCTTGGCAGACCATCTCTGGGTTGAGTTTCAGGATGTTGCCTCCGGGGATGTGGACAAGGCTATGCGAGCTGTGAGCGCCTCCACCTGTATACTGGACCCGTGTCCCTCCTGGCTGGTTGCCAACAGCAGTGAGGTGACACGAGGCTGGATCCACGCGGTTGTTACCGCTTCCCTTCGGGAGGGGCACTTCCCCGCCGCACTTAAAGCGGCGGTGGTGAGACCCCTCCTGAAGAAACCATCCTTGGATCCAGCCGTTCTTAATAACTATCGTCCAGTCTCCAACCTTCCCTTTGTTGGGAAGGTTGTTGAGAAGGTGGTGGCCTTCCAGCTTCAGCGTACCTTGGAGGAAGCTAACTATCTTGACCCCTTCCAGTCCGGCTTCAGGCCCGGTTACAGCACAGAAACCGCTTTGGTCGCATTGACCGATGATCTCTGGAGAGCCAGAGATGGAGGCCATGCGTCCATCCTGGTTCTCCTTGACCTCTCAGTGGCTTTCGATACCATCGACCATGGTATCCTTCTGCGACGACTGCGGGAGGTGGGAGTGGGAGGCACTGTTCTGCGGTGGTTCTCCTCCTACCTCTCGGACAGGTCGCAGTCGGTGTTGGTGGGGGGGCAGAGATCGTCCCCGAGGCCCCTAACTTATGGGGTGCCGCAGGGTTCGGTCTTATCCCCCCTACTATTCAACATATACATGAAACCGCTGGGCGAGATCATTCGGAGGCACGGGATAAAATACCATTAATACGCGGACGATACACAGCTGTATCTGTCCGCCCCGTGCCAACTCAATGAAGCGGTGGACGTGATGAACCGGGGTCTTGAGGCCGTTAAGGACTGGATGAGAGCTAACAAACTGGTACTCAACCCAGACAAGACCGAGTGGCTGTTGTGTTTCCCTCCCAACAATTTGGCCAACGTTCCATCAATCAGGCTGGGGGGTCAAAATTTATACCCCTCAGACAGGGTCCGCAACTTGGGAGTCCTCCTGGACCCACAGCTGACTTTTGACCACCATTTGTCAGCTGTGACCAGGGGAGCATTTGCCCAGGTTCGCCTGGTATGCCAGTTGCGGCCCTACCTGAACCGGGAGGCTCTCACAACAGTCACTCGAGCCCTTGTGATCTCTAGGCTGGAATACTGCAATGTGCTCTACATGGGGCTGCCCTTGAAGAGCATCCGGCGACTTCAGCTAGTCCAGAACACAGCTGTGCGAGTGATTGTGGGCGCACCACGGTTTGCCCACATAACACCGATCCTCCGTGAGCTGCGCTGGCTACCTGTTGATCTCCGGGTGCGCTTCAAGGTGCTACTCACCATTCATAAAGCCCTTCATGGTAGTGGATCTGACTATTTGAGAGACCGCCTTCTGCCAATTACCTCCCTTCGTCCCATCAGATCGCATAGAGTAGGCCTCCTTCGAATTCCATCCGCCAGTCAGTGCCGACTGGCGACTACGCGGAGGAGAGCCTTCTCGGTTGCAGCTCCGACGCTTTGGAACGATCTCCTCGTGGAGATTCGCACCCTCACCACCATCCAGACCTTCCGCACAGCCCTCAAGATCTGGCTATCCCGTCAGGCCTGGGGATAAGATCTTAATCTCGCCCCGCCCGAATGTCGAATGAATGTTGTGTTTTATTGGTTATTTTCCTTTATTAACCTTTCTTTTGTGTCCTGTCTTACACTCCCCTCCTATGAAATGTAAGCCGCCCTGAGTCCCTTTAGAGAAAAGGGCGGCCTATAAATGTCAATCAAATCAAATCAAAATCAAATCAAACCTCAGAAATAGGCATCTGCTTAGGGGTGGGCTTCAAAAATTGCAGCAATGGGTTCGCTGTCCTGATGCTGGGTGGGCGTGGCCATGGTAGGCGTGACCTAGTCAGCCTCCTGCACCATGGGGGAGGGGCATTTTTTGCCCACCCTAGGCTCTGAAAGCTTTCCTCGAGCCTCCAGGAGGGCGAAAACTGCTTCCCCTGGGCTCCAGAGGCCCTCTGGAGGCCAGAAACAGGCCCATTTCCGGACTTTCGTAACTTCCAGTAGGTCCGTTTTTTGCCTTTCCTAGGCTCCGGGGGCTTTCTTTGAGCCTCCAGGAGGGCAAAAACTGCTTTCCCCGGGCTCCAGATACCCCCCGAAGGCCAGAAATAGGCCCGTTTCTGGATCTTCTACTCCTATTTATGTTTTTGTTATATTGATACACTACCCCCTCCCCCCAGGAGCTCAAGCCTATGTGCATAGCATTTATATCTCCAGTATTTTCTACATCATGAAGTGAGCTAAATTGGCCTGAGAGATGGTGACTGGCCCAGTCATTCAGTGAGCTCTGTGGGAGAAGATAGATTTGAAAGGGGTTCCATGGAACTTCGGAACTTCCGGTAGGCCCGTAGAGCCTCCACGCCAGCCCTACACTTACGTGGCATGATGAATGGGCGTGGCCAGCCAGGGGTGACAATTGGGTGTTCGCCAAACTGGGCAGAATCCTAGCTAGAGGATCCCCTGAACCTGTGCAAAACCCAGTAGCCCATCTCTGCATCTGCTGGTTGTTGACAGAACTAACCTTTCTGTCCTCAGAACCTTCCAAAGTAGTAAATGACTCTGTATGGACTCTGTATCTGCATTCTAGTAAATTTAATTAATGCAGCTGGACCTAGGAGTGCAGGGCACGTTCAGATCATCCTCACAAGTTAGCTTGTTTTTGAACACCTAAGACTACGGAAGTCAAATAAATGTGCTATAAGGGCACATTTAAATAGGGATAATCAATGTAGATGGTAGCACTTAGATGAACTCAGAAAAAACCTAAGCTCTATAAAGCTGATTAATAGTTGGATGGCAGGGAAACAACACAAACCCTGCAGACTAATAGAAGTTTTTATGAAAGTCTGGAAGACAAAAATGGCAAATCATTTCCATAATACAACCTGGGGGGAAAAAAGACATGGAAGTATCTCTATTCAGGAGTGAACCTTATTTTGAGGAGGCTGTCATCTTTGAGGCTTCCTCAGATTAAGCTCTACTCATGGTCACATAATTTATACATTTCATACATTTTAATTGCCAGTATTCTATTATTTTATTTTGACCAGAAACCAATAATTTAGTACCTGTAAGAGCACTGAATTTAAGTTCTGTCAAGATGAGAATTATACCATTCCTAACGATTCAGTTGTGATTCCTCTTTGATTGTACTCCTAACCTGTATGTTAAGTGTTCACTGTGATTCCTTCCTTAACTCAATTTCTCATATTCATTCTTGGATCCCAGCTCTCTCACTGCACAGAGAAGGACACAAGCTCTTAGTTCTCTTTTAAATCACATCAGCAACTTTAATAGTGCAGCACTGAGTAAAGCCAAGAGTTTAGCATGACCCTTTTAAAGGTTCATGAGGACAATGAAATGCTTCTCTAAGGAAAGCTGAAATTACATGATGAATGAATTAATAAAGGGTCATCTTTGGGATTACGAAATTTATCATGCCTTACTTTGATGAGAGGAGATGAGAAAGAGAAGGAAGCAGGGGTGGGGCTCAGCCAATTCGAATCGGTTTGGACAAACTGGATACTAATTTTACATCTGATTTGCAAATCGGTAATTGCAAGGACTATCTAGCCCCACCCACCATGACCCTCTCCTCCCAGGAGTCTTAACACGACCCATTTGGATGCCAGGTAAGTGCAGGGCCCGCGCAGAAGCTCTGGGAGGGTGAAAAATGGACTTCCCGTAAGTCCGGAAATGGAAATGGGCCCGTTTCCAGTCTCTGGAAGGCCTCCGGCGCTCCAGAGCCTGAGGGAGGCCATTTTCGCCCTCCTGGATGCTCAAGAAAAGCCTCTGGAGCCTGGAGAAGGTGAAAACAACTGTGCAGAGAACCAGTTGCTAAATTTTTTGAATCCCACCTGTTGAAGGAAGGCTTTATACATCCTAACCACTAACACAGCCATTTAGTCATAACTTAAAAGGCTTGATCAGACATTGTTTTGACATACTTTCCTGTTTATTTTATCACCCCAAAATCTTACTGATTTTAAGTTTGATTTAAAGAATTTATTGATTTTGAAAATGATGAGTGTCAAATCTTACATTTGAACCTGCATGGGCCTGTTTTATGGCAGTCACTCTGCAGTCTATACAGTTAGTAAATATATGTCTACGGTCATCTTCCATATATGGATATATTTACATCTGAATGCAAATAGGTTTGGTATGCAGTATTGATGCTACTAATTTGACAGAGTGCTGGTCAGTGACACTGAAGACAACGAGTTTAGGTACAGTTTGTGGCCAAATATCAAATATAGCTATATCCTGTCAGCCAGACCAATGGTCTCTCTCTGGTCACTGAGTAGATATAACCAATCACCCAGCATGACCAGAGACATCTTCAGGGAGAATAAAAAGGTCTGAAAGCCCTGATGCTTTTTATGTACTGCATGCCCACTTGTTAAAAGGGATGAGCTTCAATAACTTGGAGGTAACCACCATCTTGATTTTTTTTCATCCTTGCCAAGGAGGCCTCTGAAAAGGAGGATCAGCGGATTAATCCTCTGGCCTCTGAAAAATGATTTATTAGCCCATTATAGTGCTCAATTATTCTATTAACAAATACCTTTGAAAAATGTGTTTTCTATCCTGGTAATATCTTGTTTTTTTCAGTGTGAGAATGTGGGTGGGTTTGTGCGCGCGCGCGCACACACACACACACACACACACACGTACTCTGTCATTGTACAATGCAGCAATTTTATGGCTATGAATCTATTCTGAAGCACTTTTTAAATCTCCTCCCCCCCCTATTGAAAGGGTGTAGGCTGTAAACCATGTAGGGAGCCAACTGTAGGTATTATCCACCAAACACGGATGTTTATTTTGATCTCCCTCTGCCAAAAATGTGATTTCTTTTACTGCCTGGCATAATGTTCTTGGCAGTCTCCTCTCACTGAAACCAGAGATAAGTTTCATCTGTGGGAGGAACTAAAACAACCCACCCTCCATTCCATCAGTGGAAAATTCTCAACTCTGCACACCACTGAAGACAGTAGGAAAACAGGTCTGATAATGAATGAGACCAAGAAGGGTTTGCACAAAGCCCTAATTCACTCCCCACTCCCTCTCTTAATCAAAGTTAACACTAAGCAAGCTTTGTATGACATGCTAATGCCCTGCTAGGTCTTTCACAGCCAATGTACAGCCAATCGAAAGAAAAGTTTGGGTACAAAGAAGCCCATAGAGATGCACAGGTAAACCTACTATCCCCATCATGAGCATCTCTGCATAGACTGGTTTCATTATCAGTCTGAGGGAGGACATTTCATTGCCCAAACTAGGTAACATCATCACAGTGGTGGGATACGATCAGTGATGGGTTGCAAATTTTTTTAGAACCTCTTCTGTAGGTGTGGCCTGCTTTGTGGGAGTGGCTTGGCAGCCATGTGACCGGTGGGAGTGGCTTGATGGCCGTGTGAACGGGTGGGAGAGACTTGCCAGCCATGTGACCGAGTGGGAGTGGCTTGGCAGTCATGTGACTGGGTGGGTGTGGCCAACTTGTAAAATGTGGTGAAACTCACTTAACAACGCTCTTGCTTAGCAACCAAAATGTTGGCTCAGAAACTCTGGCATTTGAAGCACACAAGTCTTAAAGCTGTCAAGTTACAAGACCCTTGCACCCCTAACCTTTTAGAAAAAAAAACCAGGGGTGTTCAAACTTGACAGCTTTAAGACTTGTGGACTTCAACCCCCAGAATTCCTCCTCTCGCTCTTTATCTTGATGATGTGTGGACGGGCAGGGGGAGGGAGCTGGAACTGGTTCTAAACAGCACTGTAGATTTGTGGAACTTCTTCTATAGAAGAGGTTAGAACTGGCAGGAACCCACCCCTGGATACGACATACAGGTGCCTGCTGGGAGCACCAGGTACTGTTCCGGTACGGTGCTCTGGAGGGCCCACCTGCACGGATGCCGTCCTTACCTGTATTTGAGCCCATTCAGTTGAATAATTTAGATCTTCAAGTCAAACTTTTCTACTCTGTGTAAGAAGCTTTAGATAAAGCAAGGTAACATGGTTAATACTACATATGTAAGCACCTACATGAGGCTATTATTGACAATACTTTTGTAGAATATGAATATGCAAATATGAATATGCAAATAACTGGAGGGAAGGAGTGTTGAATATGCAAATAGTTGTACTTAAAGCCAGCAACAGCCTGTGCTGCGCCTTGATTGGCTGGGACGCAGCATAGCCTGTTGCTAGCCGGTTAACCAGCCCTGATTGGCTGGTCATTTTGACAGTTGCTCTTACCAGCCTCTGATTGGCTGGTCAATTGACAGTTGCTTTGGGTTCAAGTATAAATACCCTGGCCGTTGCAGGGAAGTTTTTGGAATCGCTGTCATCTTGTACATAATAAAGATCTTGCTCCTCACATCCATGGCTCCTGCGTCTTCCCTCACTACACAAAAACTTTCTTAGGTGGGTAACAAAGCAGCCTTTGTTTGGACAGTGTTCTTTCTAATTTTTCCCCTTTTGCATTCTGTAGGTAGGTAGGCAGTGGTGGGATTCAAATAATTTAACAATCGTGTATCTGCCCTGATGACCAGCTGGGTAGATGTGGCTCGGTGGTCATGTGACTGGGTGGGTGTGGCCAACTTAACATCATTCACGTGGATGGGCGCTTTGCTTTAGCTTTTGCAATGTAATAAGAGTTAACCAGAGAGGCAGTTTCTGTAAGTAGGACAATAAATATTAAGCTAGAAATAACACCCGAATGTTTCCTTCCTTACAGGATTAGCCCTGTAAAGTGGAAAAAAACAAAATGATATTTCTTCCAACAACCAGTTCTCCAAACTGCTTAGAAAGTTAACAACCGGCTCTCCCAAATAGGTGCGAAATGGTTGAATCCCACCACTGTAGGTAGGACAAATATCTATAGACTTTGATCACTTGTTTTGTTTGGTAGGTAATTGCAGCTGTAGTATTTTTTGGAGATTATATTGAATTTGTCTGATGGAACATCTGGGCATTTATTATTATTTTTCATTAGAACAAACAAAAATTTAAAATACGTGAATAAAATCTCTCGTAAATGACGGCACATCTCGTCACCACACTGTTCTTCCACTCACCTGCTGAAAAGGCAGATGCCATTTATCAGAAGGCAGATTTATCCTACAGGCTTCCAGCTGCTGTACCATAACAAAGCTGGATGGGGAGCATTGCTAAATTCTTCTGCTCCTCCTTTATACTACTTTAAGAACTGGATTCCAGTTGTTTGCTCACTTGTTCTATTTTCTCCATACACTAGAATATGTCAATGTAAATAATAGTCCAACTCATATTTTATAGTTAGGAATGTGTGCAATAGATCTCCTACAGCCCTAAGCAGCTACAAATATTTGAGTCAGCCACTAGCTGCCTAGATTTCTGACTCAAAGTCAAATGTTACCATAAATATTCCCATCCTGATTTAGTATGGTCAGCTCAGGTTTCCTGGATACTGAAAACCAATGATGCTGTTGTAATTCTGTTAACCTCAGTCATTCAGTCTTTCTTAATATGAACATGCTGCCATTTGCTTTTGTAAGAATGGTTAATAATCAAAAAGCAAGGAAACCATATTGTACAAAATCAGATGGTAGGCTTTGTTAAGGATGCAAAGCTCCTGCTTGCTTCAAAGTATGCCTTCCATCACTTTTAATTAGACAAGAATTTTATGGGAGTATTGCTACTATTTAGTCTTTCAATTGGTAGCTCCTTCCTAACAAAGATCCTTTTTTTCTAAAAGTGTTACTTTCATAAATGTTTTACTGTAAGTTGTCTCCAGAGTCTCTCCTACGTGGGATGTATTGTATAGTGTAGTGTAGTGTAGTGTAGTGTAGTGTAGTGTAGTGTAGTGTAGTGTAGTGTAGTGTAGTGTAGTGTAGTATAGTATAGTATAGTATAGTATAGTATAGTATAGTATAGTATAGCCTTTATTGTCATTGTACATCATGTATACAACAAAATTGGTTTTAGTCACACTGGTGCAATCCATGACAACAAATACAAACAACATAAATAGTATAAAGAAATATCCCTATGCAAGTAATTAGGAAAAGAAAAAGAAAGAAAAAGAAAAACTAGTCATACGTTTCCACACGTGCGTGGAGTGTTTGGGGTTGTGTTTAAGACTCTGATAGCTCAAGGATAGAAACTATTTTTAAATCTATTTGTTTGGCTGGCTATACTTTGATGTCTTCTGCCCAATGCTAAAAGTGCGAAGAGACACTGACCAGGGTGTGAATCATATCTGAGTATCTTCCTTACTCTGCTAAAGCAGAGAGACCTGGCAATGTCATCCAGTGGTGTTAGAGGGCAACCAATGGTTTCTTGTGCCGAATTGATCACTCTCTGTAGTGCCTTCTGTCCACAGCAGTTACACCATTATCCCATACTGTAATGCAGTATGTAAGGACACTTTCTATCGTGGACTGATAGAAAGAGGTCATCAGCCGTTGTTCCACCTGATTTTTTTTTTTGCAGGATTCTAAGGAAATGAAGTCTCTGTTGGGCCTTAAAAATCAGCAGGAACATGTTGTTTTTCCAGGTGAGATTTTGATTAATAAGCACTCCCAAGAAAAGTAAAAAGAGGAAACCCTCTCAACACAGCCCCCCTCCATATATAGTGGAGCAGGTTCCTCTCTGTGCTTCCGGAAATCTAGCACCATCTCCTTTTTCTTACTAGTATTTAGATGTAAGTTGTTTTTAGAGCACTATGCAGATACCTTCTGGACTTCTTCCCTGTATGGAAACTTCCGCAAGCTGATAGCAAATGTGTTATGATTATAACTTCCATAGTCCCAAACAGCTTGACCAAAAAGCTGATCATTTGGAGAACTAGGAATTCTGGATTGAATAGTCTCATCAATTTTGAGGGATACCACATTGAGGAAGACTGTTATGTCAGAGGGGTAATGCAGTCTTCTCCAACATCACAAATGCTAAGTAGAAGGTTCAGGTTTCCCCTCTCCTATTGTTTCTGACTCTAGAAGGTGATGCTCATCTCCATTGGTGGTTGCAGTGGTTAGAATGCAGTACTGCAGGCTACTTCTGTTGACTGCCGGCTGCCTGAAAATTGACAGTTCTAATCTCACCAGACTCAAGATTGACTCAGCCTTCCATCCTTCTGAGGTGGGTAAAATGAGGACCCAAATTATTTGGAGCAATATGCTAACTCTGTACAATTGTTTAGAGAGGGCTGTAAAGCTCTGTGAAGTGGTATATAAGTCTATTGCTATTGTTATTTCTTAACCGAGGGACCCAGCATTATCCAAAGACCTTACAGAATGCTGTTACTTTCCCATCAAAGTGATAGTATTTATCTGCTTGCGTATGTATGCTTTCGAACCACTAGGTGAATGGGAACTGGGGTAGAAACAGAAGCTCACCCCATCGTGCAGCATTCAGATCCTGAACCCAGGCTCTCAGTCTTTAATTGATGAGCCATCACTGCTCCTAATAGCAATAGCACTTAGACTTATATACCGCTTCATAGTGCTGTTTACAGCCCTCTCTAAGCGGTTTACAGAGTTAGCATATTGCCCCCAACATTCTGGGTCCTCATTTTACTGACCTCCAAAGGATGGAAGGCTGAGTCAACCTTGAACCTGGTGAGATTTGAACTGTCAAATTTCAGGCAGCCGGCAGTCAGCAGAAGTAGTCTGCAGTACTGCATTCTAACCACTGTGCCATTACTAATGCTAAATAGTTGTTCTCTATGGCACCCACAGATAATTCATGAGTGGAAAGATGCCCCTCCATGATACCTATAAATGTAATTATTTCCATGGAAAGCCTGCCCCACCCCCTTTGTGCTCTGTCCATCGCAAATATGTCTTAGGTGAAGGTATTAACATCCTCATCATTGGTCATGGCTATGAAAGATGGTAGGAATTGTAGTTAAGCCACAGCAGGGATGATTTTCCTACGATGGGCTAGATTGTTGCCAAACTAGGGTTTCCCAAGGGGAGCATACACTTGCCATTGAAAACCGGTTCCACCACAAAACTGCGCTCGACTAAACTGCACCCGACTAAACCGCGTCGCTGACGTCATCAACAGGGCGACAACAGCGCGGAGACAGAAGCACGCTGTAAACCCTAAACCTAAAATTAACCCCTAAACCTAAACCTAACCCCCCCAAACCTAATCCTAAACCTAACCCTAAACCTAACCCTTAACCTAACCCTAAACCTAATCCTAAACCTAACCCTTAACCTAACCCTAAACCTAATCCTAACCCTTAACCTAACCTTAACCCTTAACCTAACCCTAAACCTAACCCTAACCCTTAACCTAACCCTAAAGCTAACCCTAAAGCTAACCCTAAACCTAACCCTTACCTTAAGTTGAATCGGCTTGCTTTCAAAGCGCTATTTAAAGCGCCCTTCTTTCTCCGTGCTGGCTGTTGTCACCCTGTTGATGACGTCAGCGACGCAGTTTAATCGGGCGCGGTTTAGTCGAGCGTGGTTTTGACGGGTCACGTTGAAAACCCATTTAAAAATGATTCTATCAGATGCTATCATGTCATAAGTATACAAAATGTGGACATTTCTGAATGGCATAGTTAGTTTCCTGCTGAGACCTATTACAGAGAGGGCAAAGTCTGTCAAGAGGAGAATTCATATGGCATGTCAAGAGTTGCTCTCCACAGCTGGTTATTGTCGTCATTGTTAAATACTCATGTCACTGTTTCAGAAAAGCAATGCTATGCTTGCAGCTTTGCAGACATTTATTTCTGCAACAATAACCAGAGGGAGAAGAGCTGTTGCCCATGTTGCAATTGGTTTTCTTGCCCAATGAATTCCACTAGCATAAGGGTGTATCCTGGCTAAGATAGTGAAGTTGTTAGGCAGAACTATTTGTCTGGATTGATTTAGCCAAGCCCAGCAGAGATAAATAATGCTTGTGAAATAGAACTCTGGGAAACACAGAGAGACTCAGCTAAAATTGTACTCTCAATTGCCTTGCCTTGCTTTGGGTTTCAATTTGTTCTCCCAAGCTGGAAAGAGAGAGGTTCTCTTCCCCCACCATCAGATAGCCCCTTTCCTCCCAACCAGTAGTAAATCTTGCTTGTTAGTGGAATGGCTCAGAGGCTACATTGGCTCAAACTCTATAAATTTAAAAAGGCAAGTGCTGCATTATAACACTTAGGTCAGAGGACATACATGAAAGAAATTACATCGAACATTAATCACAATGAAAGTTGTTTCTTCTGATTTATGCACGATAAAACAAGGTTTGACCTCCCTTTCTAAGCTTCATGTTGAAACCAGCATGGTTTTCTTTTCATCCTAAGGTTACATTTCATGAAATTGTGTTTTAACTGTCTATGGGGGATGAGGAGCGTTTAGCAAAGGAAAAACACAGAGGTGGGGAGGGGGCGGAGGGTGGGAAGAGAAGGAGTATGTGCAACTCCCTTGATTGTGAAGTAGAAAAGAAGAAAGTTTAAATTACAGGGTATACTACTCGGTAAGCTGCTTTAAAGGTAATGGGAACACAGAATAGAATGATACTTAAAAGTAGATTTTTTTTAAAAAAAGTCTTAGATTCTCCTACTCCCCAATTTGGGGGGGGGGGATTTTGAGTTTACCTGCAGTTCTACAGAATGTACACGTGTGCACCCATCCTTGGCACTGTCCCATAATGCAAATTCTAAGAGCCTTCTGCATCAGACCACGTGCCCAAGTGGTTCAGAATTTTACATCACATGTTAACCAAGCAGAAACATCTACAGTTTACAAAGCTGGAGACAGGGTAGCATAATTGTGGCTGCATGCTAAACATGAAGAACAACATTTGAGTTGGTCTTCCATTTTACAAGACAGAAGGTGACAGTAGTTTGGAAAGAAAGCAAAAGCCAAAACGTGATGAGAAATGTATATAATGTTTGCATAAGTGTTGATATGTATTCAAACTTGAGTTTGGTTGCTGAGAAGTAACTTGTGGATGATCTCCCCAGAACCTTTCTAGTTCAGTGGTGGAATTCAAATTTTTTTACTACTGGTTCTGTGGGTTTGTCTTGGTGGGTGTGGCATGGCTTGGTGGGCATGGCTTGGTGGGCATGGCTTGGTTGGTGTAGCAGGGGAAGGATACTTTAAAATCTTCATTCCCACCCCACTCCAGGGGAAGGTTATTGCAAAATCCCCATTCCCTCCTGATCAGCTGAGACGGGAGGTAGAGAATAGGTGGGGGCAGGGCCAATCAGAGGTGATATTTACCGGTTCTCCAAACTACTCAAAATTTCTGCTACTGGTCAGAACCTGCTGAATACCACCTCTGTTCTAATTTCTACGCAAGCCCTGACGGAATTCACACATTGCATTGAAGTCATAAAGTGTTTTGGTTGCTTTTGGAGAGAAGTCTACTTGTAAGTCAGACTCAGAGGGGACTGCCACACTGCATAGTCCCACCCTCATTCCATGTGACCAAATACCCTAGTTAGGCAGAATGCTTGACCAGGGTTCTGGTTGTGGGATTTGCTTTCATTCATGGGAAGTCGGTGAGGAGAGTTTAGTGGGGAATCTACGCATCCAATAATATTAGAGTGGTTCATGGATTCTTTGATTTACCACAGTTGAATCTTAATTAAAGCAAATTTGGCACAGCTGTGTATCCTGGGCCTTTTAATTCTCCTCTTCAGCTTCCTATACAGTCATGTTGAAATTCTGAACACTTTATCTGGCACTACACCCCAGAGAAATCAGTGGGACTTCACTCTAGAACAGGAGTGTCAAACCTGCGGCCTGTGGGCCAGATGTGTTACACATTGGCCATGTCCACCCCCAGTTTAGTAAAGGGGAAAAAGTCATGCTAGCATGATGCTGCAAGTTTGACACCCCTGCTCTTGAAAGACCAGTGTCAGAGAGCGATGCAACTTTTTGACAGGGGGCTAAGATGATTAAGAGTGCAAGCAAATTAAACAGGAAGGTAGAGATGGTGTACCTTGAAAGAATCAGCTTGTTGCAAGAATGCAATTCAATGTACAATAAAGGTAAAAGGGAGTCACGAGATATGAGTGAAGAGGAAACACAAAGTCACTTGTAAAAGGACAGGTGATGATGTCATGGGCCTTAATTGCACAGTGGCATCATGATGCATTTGATATCATGGCTTGTTCTGGAGACCAGAAGAAGTATTAAAGTATATAATCCCTTTAATGGATTTATGAGATCATTCACTGAAAATATCAATTTCAAAATGGTTCCCAAGTCCATCATTAAGAACTAGGAAATATTTGACCTACTTTTGTTTAATATTTAGATTTCAAGGATAAGTCAAATGTATTAATCCTCAGCAAAGGGAGAAATCTATCCTACACAAGATCCAACTTTGATCTGGTGCAGACATTGTGTTGCTAAGCTGCTTTTGTCTTAGCATGTTTTTAAATTTGGTAATTGTGCAATCCCACTAATTGTGGTTGATTCAATAAAAAAAAAACCATTGCTTAATGCATTGAGTTGAACCCAGCATCATTGCTTTTCTAGTCCAATCATTTGGTTTGTCTAGCAGCATCTCCTCAAGCTCTAATATATGAATTCTTTACATCATTTGCTACATGACACCTTTCAGGATTCTCTGAAGAGTCTAAATTGGAATGTTATGTACGTCAAAGATCTACGAACACTTTTTGCATTAGTATTAGTTGTTAAGTGAATCAATGCAGTTGTTAAATTAGAAGCCAGGTTAAATCCATCTGACTTCCCCATTGACTTTGCTTGTCAGAAGGTCGCAAAAGTTGATCACATCATCAACCTGGCACACTGCAAACGTTAGATAAAAAATACTGTTATTTTCTCTTGAATACCACTACTATAAAATGCTTACATCTCCTAAGGGAGATGTTCCTACATTAGCGCTCTCCATTTGGATCGCAGCTCCTGGTTTGCCAAACTAGCTCAATCATATTAATGGGGTAACATTGACAGGTAGTCCTCCATTTACAACAGTGACTGTTGTAGTATTTAGTGACGGTTCAAAGTTACAATGACATTGAAAAAAGTGACTTACAACTGCTTTTCCATACTTACCACCTTTGCAGCATTCCCACAGTTACTTAATCAAAATTCAGATGTTTGGCAACTGACTCATATTTATGACATCTGCAGTGTGCCAGGGTCATGTGATCAACATTTGCTACTTTCTGACGTGCAAATTCAAAGGGGGATGTCAGATTCACTCAACAATCAGGTTTCCAATTTAACAAGTGTAGGGCTTCACTTAACAACTGTGGCAAGAAAAGTCATAAAATGGGGCAAACCTCACTTAAAAATGTCTCTCTTAGCAACCTAAATTTTGGACTCAATTTTAGTTGTAAGTCAAGGACTGTTGGTATAGAAGACAAGTCCTGTTAAAAAGTTTTGGAAGGTTAGGGCTGAATATAAATTTGAGATGATTAATTTTGTCAATTTATTCCTTTCATAATGTAAGATGTTGAGGCCTTCTATCCATGTCTTTTGTTAATCAACTCAGTATTCAAAAGGAAAATGATGTTTTAATAAATTGGATTTGATTTTATTGGTACTAAAAAACCTGCTCCATGTCTATGAAGGTTGAACTGTTCAGCGTTTTTATTTCCAAACAGATGCTCTCTAGATCTACTGGATTCCAAGTTTAAATTCAGGTAGTCAAAAAAAGCAATTACAACCACATGACTGAAGCTACCATCTTGGTATTTTTTTTTAAATCCTACCCCATTGCCACGTTAAAGGTAGGCTAGAAGCATTTGCATAATAGAATAAGGAATATGCAACGTGTAAAGTCAGCAGCATAGAAAATGATGCAACATAATGTTAAGAAATTCTTCTATAATCTTATATGATTTATGAAAAAACATAAATGCCTAGTATTGGAAAAAACTTTAAATTAATCTTTATTAAGTTCATCATCACATTTTCAGCTATTCCTAGCTAACTTTTTTTTCATTACTGAATGTCCCAAAACTATTTTAAAAAACATTGTTAACTGGTGAATTTTTGAATACTTAATAGGAATTTTGTTTGAGGAACAGACTTAAGGGTTGTCACATGATCAGCATTTCAATTATATTAGCCTTCCAGATCATTAATTGGGATTGCAAGCTGCAGCCAGCCAGAAATTCAAGTGAGACATGTGCATTCAAAACACTTCAAAAATCAATTTAGCAAGGAAAAAAATGAAGAAAGAAAAATGAAGGCTGTCTGCACTTGTGAAGACTAATGTGTCAAGATGTCTGTCTTTCCACTCCACATAGTTTTCTATCTTTCTCACATTTCATCAATTAGCTCAGGATGGGATAGAAAGTAAACTTGGGTAAAACATGAGAATAAATGCAGGTCTGCATAGGAACTGGAAATTAGGTATTAAGAGTGTTTTTTATGTTTTAAAAATATAGGTTGATAGAGAGCAAATTTCTAGGGCAGAACCAGGAAACTTGGTAACCTCTATGTGTTTTGGACTTTAACTTCCATCAACCGATATGGGATATGGCAACTGGAATATGGCAATTGCAAGGCCATGTGAGACTTGTAGTTAACAAACATCTGGAGGACATCTGGTTACCATTCACTGACAGACATATGTGAAGGCATCTCAGTTAATCATGTCACAACTTCCCATAGATTTCTGGAATTAAGTGCTGCAGAGGTTAGCAATTAAGGGTCTGCCTGGGAAGGAATGGTTATCCGAAATACATCAGCAAAAGAGAGAGAGAGAGAGCAAAAGAGGACACAGACATCAAATGGATTCTTCTAATATGGATGCCTATACATATGAGTGCATGTGCTTGAATCAGCAGATAGCATCAGATGCTGGCCTAGCCTGGGCTTAGAAGATAAAAGAAGACAAGCAGATTAGTTCTTGAGTGGAAGACCATCAGATCTGAATGATATAAACTACCTAGATTAGATAGAGTAGGTAGCCAAAAACACATTTCATATCAGAAAATGGCAGACCATTTTATTACACTGTTGGGCCCATAAAGCAATGAAACGTGCCTTATACATCTCTTATTCCAATTCGTAGAACAAAAATTGTAGTTTCCAGATTACGCTACCGTACTAGAATTGGCAAGATAGCCCATTTAGGAAATTAAAGCTGGTAGATGGGGATTCTCATTGTTTTGCATTACTTTTTACCGCATAGAAGTCTGAACAAGGAAATGAGCTACTAGGGAAGTTCATAATAAAAATACACCCAACATTATTTATCCGTTAGTTCCCTCCATTTCATGTTCATAAACTGGTTATTAGCATTTGAGAGAAAGGATATCTGTGCTTTTAAAAAAGAAATATAATTAAGCCTTCTCTAGGAGACCAGAACAATTCTCTCCACTCCTTAATACAGTGCTAAAACATTGTTGACAGACACTTTGCCAGTTAGTGATTTCCCCTGGGACAGACTATAGACTTCCTTCCTCCTGTTAAGAGAGGGGGGGGAGTTCCTGAAATATGTTTTTCCAGGCAGCTGGTCAAGGAAGCAGGTGTCAAAGAAGCTCCAAAAGTCTTCCCATGTCATACAACACCCTCTCTCCCCTGCAATGTCAGTAACCCATGTCTTCTCCTATAAAGTCCTGATTTTTACCACATGCCATGCGTAACCTGATATGTGTTTCCTTTCCTGATTATAAAAGCCTCTTCCAGTTCATGTTGACTCACTTTCCTTCAGCGGTTCACTATCGGACTAGGAAGTTACAGCTTCTTTGAGGGTATTCTAGTTTTACTGTCAATGTTGGATTTTATTCTATATTTGGAGAGGACACGTAATCTGTACCCTTTGGTGCTCTCTGAGCTTGGCTATTTTTTTTGCAGACATTTCATTACTTAGTTTGGGTAATAAAATATCTGCAAGAAAACAACCAACCTCAGAGAACACCAAGGATCCCTCATTTCAATCCCAAGCTACAAATATTGTACTTTATTGGAATATGTACCCTGTTTGTTCCTCCTTTTTTTGCATCTTTTGCAAATGTCTTTTCAGGACATTTTCCATCTTTCAGTATCTTCTGTCTCACCATCCTATATTGTTCCTTCTGCTTCTAATACTGGACTTTTTTTGTGTCTTTAACAATATCATTTTCTTATTCTCAGCCTAACTGCTGCTGCTACCAACAACGTTTTGTTTTATTTTATTTACTTTATTGATCTTACATCTCATTTCGGAGCTGGTTTATAAACATTATGACTGTTCTTTGTGCCTTAGAATAACAGAATAACATGGTTGAAGGGAACTTGGAGGTCTTTTAGTCCAATCCTCAATTCAAGCATGAAACCTGTAAAATTTCAGACAAATGGTTGTCCAACCACTTCTTAAAAACCTCCAGTGTTGGAGCACACAAAACTTCTGGAGGCAAGTTGTTCTACCGATTAATTGTTCTAACTATCAGGAAATTTCTCCTTAGTTCTAGGTTGCTTCTTTCTTTGATCAGTTTCCATCCATCGCTTCCTGTCTTGCTTTGGTGCTTTGAAAAACAGATTGACCTCCTCTTCTTTGTGTCAGTCTCTCAAATATTGCAGCACTAATATCATGTCCTTCTTTTCATTAAACTAGTCATAACCAGTTCCTGCAAGCATTCTTTATATGTTTCTTTGTTGTTCTTCTCTGCACTCTTTCTAGAGTATCAACATCTTTTTTATATTGTGGTGACCAAAACTGGATGCAATATTCCAGTAATGTCTTACCAAGGCATTATAAAGTGGTACTAACACTTTACTTCTTGATTCTATACCTCTGTTAATGCAGCCAAGGATTTCATTGGATTTTTTTAGCAGCTGTAACCCACTGCTGACTCATAAGTAAGTGATTGTCCACCTAATGATTGTAAGTGATTGTAACTGCAAGAAGGATTCCAAGATCCCTTTCACAGTATTACTACTGAGCCAAGTACCACCTATTCCAGTGATGGCGAACCTATGACACGCGTGTCAGTGCTGACACGCGTAGCCATTTGGGGTGACACGCACAGGATTTCATGCGATTCATCCTCGGCTCCTGCACAGCCGCCGAGGATGAAAGAATCTGTGCTGGAGGAACGGGGGGGGCGGGACGTGTGATCTCCCCTGCCCACACTCACTTACTGTATCGCCGCCGCCCCTTTCTGAGCGCAGGGGCTGCTGGTAAGGCGTGCGTGCCGTGCGCACACACGTCATCAGCGCAGCGAGGGAGGACCCGCAGGAGAGGAGCGTGGGAACAGTGCGTGCCTCTCTCCAGTCAGGCTGGCACAGAGAGTCTACTCCTGGGACTGTCGGTTACAACCGCACCACAGCAGGGAACAGCGGAGTGCCAACGGGAACTGTGAGCACCATTAGCAGCAACTATTGGGGTGCCATGGACTTGTAATTGCCCACAATAACTGAGATTTGAATTTGAAAGTTTATTTGAAAGTTTATTTATAGGCCGCCCTTTTCCCTGGGGGGACTCAGGGCGGCTTGCAACTCATGGGGAAGGGGATACAAACAATGACACATAAGAACAATACATAATTAAAAAGAACACAACATTCATACCATTCGGGTGGGGGTGGGTTAAATCTTTAGCCCCAGGCCTGACGGGATAGCCAAATTTTAAGGGCTGTGCGGAAGGTCTGGAGTGTGGTGAGGGTACGAATCTCCACGGGGAGATCATTCCAAAGGGTCGGAGCTACTACCGAGAAGGCTCTCCTCCGCGTAGTTGCCAGTCGACACTGACTGGCAGATGGGATTCGGAGGAGGCCTAATCTGTGTGATCTAATTGGTTGCGAGGAGGTAATTGGCAGGAGGCGGTCTCTCAAGTATCCAGATCCACTACCATGAAGGGCTTTATGGGTGGCAAGTAGCACCTTGAAGCGCACCCGGAGATCAACAGGTAGCCAGCGCAGCTCGCGGAGGATAGGTGTAATGTGGGTGAACCGAGGTGCACCCACTATCGCTCGCGCGGCCGCATTCTGGACTAGCTGAAGTCGCTGGATGCTCTTCAAGGGCAGCCCCATGTAGAGCATGTTGCAGTACTCCAGCCTAGAGGTCACAAGGGCACGAGAGACTGTTGTGAGGGCCTCCCGGTTCAGGTAGGGTCGCAACTGGTGCACCAGGCGAACCTGGGCAAATGCCCCCCTGGTCACAGCTGACAAATGGTGGTCAAAGGTCAGCTGTGGGTCCAGGAGGACTCCCAAGTTGTGAACCCTGTCTGAGGGGTGTAGTGTTTGACCCCCCAGCCTGAGAGATGGAACACTTGCCAAATTATTGGGAGGGAAACACAACAGCCACTCGGTCTTATAAGTGAGGGGGAGGTTGTGTTAGCTTGTTAGGCTAGTTAACCCCTAATTGGCTATCTATAATTCTATCTGCTGTCACTGGCCCACTGATGGAGCACCCAAAAAATAAAAAACAAAGGTTAAGTAAAGGGAGTGGTAGTGGCAGTGGCCGACCCTTTCAAGAGACATGGAGCGAGATGTATGGCATTATAGAAAAAAATGGCAGATCATTTTGCGTTCTATGTACTGAAACGGTAGTAAGCAGAACATGGAATATAAATAGACATTTTGAAACTAATCATTCCCAGCTCTTGGAAAAAAGTGAGGATGAAAGGAGGGAATACATTTCCAGGAAGCTACACCTTTATAAGAGCCAATCTAACTCCATCCTTAAATTTATGAAAGGCTCTACAAATTTAAACTCTGCAAGTTTGAGCATTGCTCACTCCATAGCTCAGCATGCAAAAGCGCTTAACAAAGAAGTTACTAAGCAGGTATGTTAAATAATTTGTTTTTGGTTTATTAAATACAATTATATATTGCAATTATACATTTTTGTAGTTTAAACTATAAATTGCGCAAAATTATGTTTTTGTCGAAGTGACACACAACGCGAGTTATGCTCGATTTTTTGCCGATTTTTGACACACCACGCCAAAAAGGTTGCCCATCACTGACCTATTCTGTACCTAAGCATTTGGTTGTTCTTGCCTAAAAGTAGAACCTTACTTTTCTCACCATTGAATTTGGTTAGATAGGGTCCAATGTTCCATTCTATTGAGATCATTCTGTATCTTGAGCCTATCTCTGGAGTTTTGGCTATTCCTGCCAGCTTAGTGTTGCCTGAAAATTGATGAGTTCCCCTTCTCTCCCTTCATCTAGATAATTGATCAATATATTGAAGAGTACAGGGCCTAGGACAGAGCCTTGGGTTCCCACTGCATACTTCTCTCATATAGATGCAGGACTACACATTGAGTGTGGTTGGTCAATCAGTCTCTTCCAACTGTTATTCATTGCAATATTATAACACAAGCATGGTTTAGCTGTGTGGTTGCTTCAGAATATAGCTTGTGTAAGCTATTATACAATACTACATTTATTATATTGGTAGGTGGTGGGAGGTGGGAAGAGAGAACAGTTCAAACATCAAGCTTCCATCATATAAATATCCCTTCAGTATCAGTGCAGGAATGCAAGCCAATGTTACTTTTTCTTCTACTTTCACAAATCGATATCCTATGTTAGTAAATATACACACTGTACAGACATATAGACATAAGCAAGTTCTTATGTCAAGCTCAATTACTGCTAATTAAATAGATACGTCTATGTAGTTTTCTTGGCAATACAGAACTGGCTTGCTGTTACCTTTTTCTAGGATTTCATAATCTAGATCACAGTCCTGGATTTTTCTACAGGTCTCAGTTCCAAAAACTATGCACTCCGTCTGCCCTTTGTAACCAAATATAATGTTGATCCTTTTGCAATGAGCTTTTGGCCCTAGTTGATTGTGTCAGTCTAATTCATCACATACATTTTTAAAAGCTGTGCTAACTCATAGATTCTGCTTTCATTTTTGTCCTTTTTTTGTGTTGCATGTTGTTATTTAATGCTCAGAGTCCATCACCACTAAGTTAGGTTCCAGATTTTGTCAAATAAGTAAATAGTTCCAGACCTAGAGAAGTTCAGCCAGAAGCCGTCAATCTGCTGAAACCCACTTCATGTAGCATTTTTAAAAAGAACATAATACAATGCTGAAGAAAAATTGCTTTCTTGACACATAGAACATCACCGCTTCTCTTAACAAACAATTTGGTTTTTAAAGAATGCTACCATTGGTGTTTCCATCAAATTGAATATTGAAAGGGACAATATCTCACAATAGAAACACGCACGTCAGAAGAAGAACATCAAAATATCTACTAAGACGTACGGAGGTTCCTTAGCACATGAAAGCAATGAAAAGCAAGGGGTGGACCCACAATATACCACAAGAAAATCCATGAAAAGAAGATGGTCTATAACATCAACAAATATCTCCTATGTGCTACTCTTATGCCTTTTCTTCATTGAGATTGATTTAGGATTAATGAAATTCAAGTCCAAAATCTGACATTGGTCTGAAAATGATTCAAACAATCAGTTTCAAAATTCTTGGTGGTTGAATTATTGCTCCACATTCTGGCACTTTGAATAAAAGTAGCTAATTCAATACTATACTGTAATTAAGTAGATCTTTTGACTTATAGTTATATATATTTTTTTTAAAGAGCTAAATTGTTCTTTTTCATAAAAGGAAGCAATGTCCATCTTCAACCTTTTGGGTGATAATCACTAGCCAAACATTTCCCCATATAAAAGGAAAGGAGTTAAGAGGATCCAGAGTCTCCCATAATTGGTCTTTACCACTCACTCAAGCCACTCTTTTTACTCCTCTATTATTTGAGAACATATAGTATGTCAAAAAAAAACTGACAAAACTTTCCATTGGAACAGAAATGTGGAATCTGAAATCAGTATCTAAAGCCAGTGCTGTTTTAAATCTTTAGAGCATGATTTCTAATCTATAGTATGGTCCTTGTAAAAATTGGAAAGCCCTTGGAAACAGATTTGTATTTGTCCATAAATACTGCTTACCCTTAAAAAGCAGACTTGTCTGAATATCACCTAAGTATCATTTCCATTTATATATATATGGTAATTCTTCACAAGAGTGTGCCCCCAAAGTAACTTACAAATATGGATAATAAGTATGAGTTCAGATGCCACAACCCCACAATAGGAACAGTATCAATACTCTACAGTAAAACTATACCAATCATCAAATAAATCAAAATAACAGTCCATACATTTGATGGGGAACAACACAAATAAGTAACCTAATTAAACAACTTAATAAAGTCTGAAATAGACTAATTAAAAGCTTACACACTCAAAGCTGAATTGGCTGCACATAAAACATGATCCATTCATTAGGACTCAATGTCATAAATAAACATTGGCTCAGTGGGTTACCGAACAAACACAATTAAAGTTGCTAATTTAACATAATGAATCAACCTTGTCTCAATTTCCCTCCAACTTCAAGCACTACCTTCCAGTGGGGCAAAGCAAGAAAAAATGTTCAGGTTTCAGTGCTAGAATTTTGAGCAAAAATATCATCCTTGAACACAAAAATAAACCTGAAAAAGCAAAAAAGGCATAGTTAATAGTCTGAGCACACTCAAAGCAACAAAGCCCACACTGTCCTCAAGGGATGGTAAACAAAACAAATCAAGATGGAGGTCACAACTGTGTGATTGAAACAAGGGGTGGGTTTCGGCAGGCACTACTGCCAGTTTGCTCATGGCCGTGCTGCGTACGCATGCACAATTCAATAAACAATATTCTGCACATGTGCAGAAGCCAAAAACAAGATGGTGGCACCTACGGCACTGCCAAAAGAATCGGTTCCAGGCATAGCAGCCTAGGGTCACTGACAGTTCCAGTAACCCAAGCTGCCATACTGCTACCAATTTGGCCGAACCGGCTGAACCCACCACATATTACATTAAGAAAATGTGGGCTTGAATTGCACAATCAAAACTGCCATTTGGAGGGGGGAGTGGTTTGGCTCTCCTTGAACAACCTTCCCCTCACTAAATTCACAAATGCTACTAACCTGATATACCCTTTAAGGGAGTTCTTCCTAAAATCCTTTCTGATTTGACTGCCTTAGAAAAGCACTGTTGAAGACAATTTATCTGTAACTATTAGACAAAGCATCTGACATTCCAAATTGGAAGCCTAGCTTATAAATATTGCCTGAATCTCAAGTTGGATCTGTTTTAATATTAACTGTACAAACTTACAATGATCAAATTAAGTTTGAAACAATAGTTTAGGCATGTGTTTTATTAATTTATTAATTAAGTTTCAAATTTTTCTGCCTCTGAAAAAAATAAACATTTTCCCCTCTCTCTTGAAGTATCAATAGGAGATTTTCTTTTTTAGAGAAAACAAAATGTGAACATATAGTATGTAGAGGTATGCAGTACTTTGGATTCAATTTTAAAAAAATGCTTTGGAGCACATGGGGGCATGGATATTGCACAGCCTTTAAAGTAGCTGCATATTTTCCTGTGATTATGCAGTTGGATTAAAGACCTGTAGAGAGGTGCCACATTTAGATTTCTGTACAGTCGTCAGTAGCTTTCTGGAATCAAATCCAAAGTATTTCACAGGCCTAATATGCAAATACAGTGATGACATGTTGTATATTTAGTGTTTAGCTTTCCCTTTGACTGGGGGATTGTGGATAGAGCACAGGTGTCAAACTCGATCATGTCACATGATGTATCATGTATCATGACTTATTGTGATGGGTTTTTTTTGCCCTTGCAGAGGTGTGGTGGCTGTGGCCTGAGCATGACACATCCAACCTACGAGTCGCCAGTTTGACAGGCCTGGGTTAGAGTCCTTTTGAATCAGAGCATATATTACATCAGCCTTAGCTTGATAAGCCAGAGAGTAGATTCATTTTGGACAAGAGAACGCAAAGAATTGAAATATGTTGTACTCTTTTGGACCACTTAAAAATAGTTGAGTATATGGAGCAGACTTATATGGATTGGGAAATTATTCCTGGAATTCTGATTCATGGAAAGCTTCTATGTTTGACATGTGCAAAGATTTTTTTTTTTAATGAAGAAATGCATTGTCTATCCAGGCTACTTCTTTCACTCATTATTTCTAGCCAGATGGATTTCAGCATGTCAATTCAGGACAAAAACCAAAGCCATACCAATCAGGAGCAGCTTGACTTGTTTCCCTTGAAACCAAGCGAGAAACAATAGTAACACCCTGCAGAAAGTCTCCAAAGAAATGAGGCACCAGATGAAAATTACAGTTATGCATGCCAGGAAAACATTTCTTAGGGCTGTACGAAATCTAAATTCTATTTAAAAAGTGACTTTATACTGATACGGTTGATTTGAGACAAGCTATGTCAACATCTTACTTCAATTAAGCATCACCACTTTTCATATAAAAAAGAAACCTTTTCTGTACATCCACATTCCAGTAACCTCAGTGTATTGGCATCAGACCAGTTATCTCCAGTTTTCCAGTTCTTCCCATGCCAGGAGAATTCTGTGTTACAGCTCAAAGGAGCTGCCAATTTCATTGTCCATTTGGACAACAAAATCTTGATCCTATTTTGAGCAAATGGCAAGCATACTGCTCTTCAGCAGGACCCATCCTATAAGATTTCTCAACATCGGACACACTTTGGAAGCTTTGAGCCAATGCAGACATCTGATTTTCTCTGACAATGGCATTCTGAACACAATTCAAATTTGCTGCAAAACAAAAGGGCAATTAAAGTAAATGAGTTATATAACAGAATAGCAGAATTGAAAGGGATCTCTCCATCTATGGAAAGATGGGCACAATAAGTCTTCAACTGGGCACTTGTACCTTAAATGTGCATTATATCCATTTAACAGAATAAACAGAGTTGGAAGAGACCCTGGAGATCTTCTAGTCCAACCCTCTCCTCAGACGGAAAACCTATACCATTTCAGACAAATTGTCGTCCTATTTCTTCTTAAAAAGTGTTGGAGCATTCACAACTTCTAGAGAAAAGTTGTTCTACTCATTAATTGTTCTAACTGTCAATAAATTTCTGCTTAGCTCTATGTTGCTTCTCTCTTTGATTAGTTTCTATCCATTGTTCTTGTCCAGCCTTTAGGTGCTTTGGAGAATAGGTTGACTCCCTCTTCTTTATGGAAAACCCCTTAGATGAGGGATGTCAAACTCACAGCAGCATTACATGACATATTGGAACTTTTTCCCCCTTTGCTAAACTGGGCATGGGTGTGGCCAGCACATGATGCATCTGGTCCGCGGGTCACAAGTTTGACAGTGCTGCCTTAGATATTGGAACACTGCTATCATGTCACCTAGTCCTTCTTTTCATTAAACTAGACAGCAACTGTTCTTTATATGTTTTAGCCTCCACTCCCTTAATTATTTTTGTTCTTCTCTGCACTCTTTCTAGAGTCTCAACATCTTTTTTACATCACGGCAACCAAACTAGAAGCAGTATTCCAAGTGTGGTCTTACCAAGGCATTACCAAGTTGAATTAACATACTTCACATGATCTTGATTCTATCCCTCTGTTAATACATCCTAAGACTGTGTTGGCTTTTTTGGCAGCTGCAGCACACTGCTGGCTCATATTTAAGTGAATGTCCATTAGGACGCCAAAATCCCTCTCACAATTATTATTATTGAGCCAGACACCACATATTCTATACCTATGCATATATAGTGAACTTCAGTTCCTTAAATTGCCTCACTTTTACAAATCCAGATAATGTAACTATCATCTGAGAGATAAGATCACATTATTTTTTTAAGCAAGAAATATTTTTAAGCAGCATATTTCCTTTTCTAAATCTGCAGTTTTCATCAAACCAGTGTTAGGTTCAAAATAGCTGCAAGAGAGAATATAATGAGAAATCTGTACAAACTGGGGAGACAAGTAAACGTGGGAAAGCTACTTGCATACAATATTATTATATGATTTTATATTATGATAGAGTAGTATCAGTTTAGTCCCCATGTGATCAGGACTTGATCCAGCCTATATTATATTATTCCCCCTTCCTTTTTTTCTGTGCATTGTATGCCCAAGTCAGTGATGAGTTCCGGATCCCAGTGCAACCGGTACAGTGCAATGGGACTGGGCACCCACCACGTGTACACATTCAGCATGTGCACAGCATATGCAGTGCACGCATGCATACCCACTGCCTGCAATGCTCCAGCTGCTTGGCGGAGCATTGCACAGGTGCCATATGCTCTATATGCGTGCGGAAATGTCTTGATCAGTTCAAATACGGTAAGGAGAGCGGGCGGGCAGGTGGGCCCTCCGGAGCACCATACTGGAACGGTAACTGGTATTCCCAGCAGGCACTGGTACGCCCGTACCAGGGTGTACCGGTCATATCCCACCACTGACCCAGGTACTACAATTTATACTGTATTAGAGATATAATTTATTGTATGTAGTGCAGCTTTCCTTAAGGTTTTTTTTTAAAAATTTTTTTATTTTTAGACAAACAAACATAGACAAACATAAAACATAAAAACCATCCTTCAGTTACATACAGTGTGTCGGTTGGTTACAAAACTTCTGTGCCGCCTTACCACAGTCATCACTTACAGTTTATATAAATTATATTATCAATCCAATATATATATATATATATATATATATATATATATATATATATATATATATATATATATATATATTATATTATATATATATATTATATATTATATTATATATATTATATATATATAATATATATACATATATATATATATGCATTGAATTATTATAATTATTAAACATTTATTTGACTACTACAATTATTACTTCCTTTTATGTGAAATATTCTAAGTCTAGAATAAGTTTGTATTATGGCATTTCATCACATCATCCCAAAACCATCCAGTTATATTATATCTTTAAATTGTATTCTGTATAAAATTGTTTATCTTTGAGTACACAACTTTTGTGCATCTTCTCCATAGTCCCCACTTATAATTTATATAAAATTTGATATTGTCAGTCCGGTATATAAATATACATTATTATCATTGTTAATCATTTATTTGTCTATAACTATTGTTACTTCATTTTATGTGCAATATTCTAAATTTAACTAAGTTTAAATAAATTTTTATTATAGCATTTCATTACATCATCCTGTATCTATCCAATGGTAGTGCAATTTTATATCTGTTGCCATTTGTAGTATTTGTGTTCTAATTGCTTTCTTAGTAGATCTTTTATGGGCTTCTCTTGGCAACTTGTTTTTCACTGCATTTCTTGTAAAGGCTCGAAACCCCCGTCTGTTCCTTCCATCAACTTCCCTTTGGTTGACACCGATGCTTCTGCCAGAATTTCTATCATTGCTTCTGCCAAATTTTCTCCCTTTTCTTCTTCTATATTCTTGAATCTAAGGTAGAATTCTGATCTGTCGCTCTCCTATTCCAATATTCCACTTTTGTCTTTTTCAACCACACTCAATTTATTGTCAATATCTCCAATTTTCTTATCTCTTTGTTCATCTTTTTCTTCAATTTTTAAAAATCTGTCCTCGTATTTCATCATCATTTGGTGAATAATCTCAATTTTTCCATCTGTTTTTCCTGTTCTTTGTTCAATATTCTCCATTCTCTTTTCAATAATCTCTATTCTTACTTGTAATTTTTGCATAATCATATGCAATGTCAATTCCTTTTCCTTTTCTTTTTCATCCTGCTACATCATCTATATTGATCTTTTCCTCCAGATAGTAAACGACTGCCACCTATATAGAATCCAAGGCTTTTTTATTAAGTTCCAAACAAGTTCACTGCAATCTTGTCAAGTCATGCTTTCAATTCAAGTCACGCTTTCTTTTCACTCCAGTCCAGCTACTGATAGTACCCCATAAACAATCCATGCTCTTCCCACTATCATTTTCAATAAACAAGCTGCAAGACCTTGAAGCATAGATCAAATGCTCAAAGGAAAAAAACAATATGTCCAAGCCTCTAGATGGCAGTGTTACTTCTTTTCCTCTACTTTTGCATCCCTCTTTATATTCCAAACTTAAGGGAAAAATAAAAATTCTTAAAAAGAAATAATGCAATAGAACATTGAAAAAAGAAAAAGAAAGAAAGTCTTAGTCAATAAGTATTGGAAAAAGGGAGAAATAGTAGGAGGGAAAAACCAGTCCAGTTTAATAAAAATAAGAAGCATTTGTAAAAATCCCATCAATAAAAAGGTTAGAAAAATATAACATACTAAATTTGAATTAATCTTGCTGCTTAACCTCTTCTGTCTTCAATTTTAACTTTCCTTTTGATCTTTTGGGGTATTCTCTTCTCTAATAGTAAAAATTTATCTCACCAATTGGACACACTCTCTCTCCCGCTTTCCTTCCATTCTGGAGCTGTCCCAACCTTCAGCAGCTTCAATGGCTGCTTCTCTGCCTCCGGGAAAAAGGGCTTCTCCAGGATCTACCAGGGACTTTGCAGTGTCCCTGGGATCTGCAGGATGTGCTCTTCTCTATCACTGTCTCTGCGGGAAAGTTTAGGTCCAAAAGGACCATCCAGCAGCAGAGATATCGACGGCGATCTTGAAGCTTCAAGATGGCATGTCGTATCGTCGCAATGTCAGCCCCGTCCCAGCTGTCCTTAAGTTTTGAACCATCCAAACAATTGAGTTGGATTCCCATCTTTACCAACCAGCTGAATCAACGTTCGGGTTTGGAGTTCACATCTAACAATTCCAAAAATTAATAATCCGATAATAATCATTTGTCCTTAGAAAATTAACTGTAGGATATTAATGGAGAATATCCTTTTCATATAAATAATTCTGAAGGCTGAAGAATCAGATTTGAAATTGTGATAAATGTAATCATCTTCTTAAGTTCTTATACTTCTTTGACACTCTCCCACTGAAAGTATCTAAATATGACAAGTACCAGCCTCTAATATCTGGCATCGCTTCCGCTTTTAAAAATATGGAGTCCAAGCCTGTGCTTTTTAGCTGCCAAGAACCTAGCAAAATTGCCATAATAAAGCTTTCCTTGTCTTTCTTTGTGGGATCTACCCAAATAAGCATCCTGAAATTTTCCTGAATTCATAAATGGCAAGAGATGGAATAATAATTTATTGGACTATCCAGCCTCTAACCCTTTTCAAACAAACACTTGAAAAAGCATGAAATTAGAAAATAATCTGTAACTTAGTAATTTGGTAATCTTAAATATTATCATGGAAGTAGACTTCATTCATTTCAATGGAACAGTCTTGAAAATTTGTTTTACTATTTTTTCAGCACAGCAGACTTAATCAGACTTCTGCTGATTAGAACTGTTATACAATAAATAGTAGCTTGTGAGCTTTAATTTGCTAGAGCAATCCATCTAGTCATAGATGCTAAGAGCCAACAGATGCCAACAGCTAGCACCGCAGACACACATGGCACAATTGGCACATATTCTTAATAATTTCAGAAATGAGGTGGCAATAAGCAACTTCATTAGCATTCTATAGTCTTGAAAATGATAGCTGGGAAACAAATGTAGTGTAAGCTCATCTGTCCATAGGCCCAGGCTGTGTTGAAAATTTATCTCCCTTTTCAGTATTATATCCTTTAAAAAAGTCTATAGTATTCTCTGTCATCATTTCTGTTCTCTCCTTTTTCAGTGAGATTTAAAGTTTTTATTTGATAATTGCAAATTCAACACACAACTGATGACTTTATCAGCAAAATAAAATTTTCAGTTAGAATTTTTTTTTACACAAAATAGAAAGTTGCAACTGGAAAATTCCATACTAAATAATAACACGAGTCTTTGATTAAGGATAATAATGTGATTTTCTTCTATGAAACATACAAGTTGCTTCAAAATCGCAGGACAACATATTTAAAAACAAAGGAGTCTGAAAAAAATGCTTCAAGATTGGTTTTTTTTTCAATTGCAAGTTTTGGGGAAGCATTTAGACAAAGAGTGTCCAACCTTAGCAACTTTAAGTCTTGTAGACTTCAACTCCCAGAATTCTCCAGCCAACATGGGATGTTTTAGACATGTATAGAATAAAACCTTTCTCTCTTTGCACTATAAATCCCTCTTATACAGAGTGCTGTTTGGGTTCACAGCTGTGCTATTGGAAAAAGGGTCAAACAGGAATAACAAACTTTCTCTGATTTAGGAAATTAGTACAAGACTAATTTAAAAAAAATAAAGTGTAAAACTACTGAGACTTTTAAAACTAAGATTAAAAATAGGTAGGCTTCTACGTAAAAGATTCAAATCCACCTTTCTCCTTGAACTCCCAGAATGATTTTGTCCCGCTCAATCTTTCAGTCCAACCTGCTTCACAGGGCTGCTGTTGTGAGAATAAAGCGAAGTCCTCAATTTATCTTGAACCCATGGAAGAAAGGTAGGCTAAAAATAAATATAAATGGTTTGATGTTAGAAATGAATGACCTAATTCCACATAGATGTACTTTGATCACTAAAATTTGCTGAAGAAAATCACTGCAACAAACCTAAACTGTATGCAGAACATTTTTCAAAAATCCTACTTATTATGGAAAGACATTTATATGAAACATGAAAATATTGTTCTAATAAACATTTTCTTAAGCTTCAAACATACTTGAAGTGACACCTTTTATTATATACATTTCTATTGCTTTACAAGACTTATGAATCATGGCTTGTGGCAAGGAGAATTGAAAGGCAAAAAAATATCTGACATATAGAGAAGGATGCTTTTGCCAATTGCCTTCCCTTTATTTGTGTGGGAATTGCAGCATTCAGGTTCCCCAGACTGGATGGAAATATGATTTCCAAGTCTTCTAAAGGATGGTTGGTATAGTAGTTAGGGTGCTGACCTAGAAAGTACTAGACTGTGAGTTCTAGTTGCATGGAAAACAAACTGGGTGACTTTAGGCCAGTCACTCTCTCTCTCAACCCAAACCATCTCACAGGATTGTTGTTCTGGGAAATATGGGAGGAGGAAGGAATATTAGTACGCTTGCCACATTGAATTATTATAAAACAGGGGTGTCAAATGGTCATCGTCATGTAGAATATCATGATTTCCCACCCACCCCTTCATTAAACCATATATGGGCATGGCCAGCGCATGACACATCTGGCCTATGGGCCACAAGTTTGATACCCCTGTTATAAAAAAAGTAAGGAAGATAGGAAGGAAGGAAGGAAGGAAGGAAGGAAGGAAGGAATGAAGGGAGGGAGGGAGGGAGGGAGGGAGGGAGGAAGGAAGGAAGGACAGGGAGGGAGGGAGGGAGATTTGAGAAGCCATTCTAGAGTGATCACAATTGTATTCAGGTATCATTTAGCTTTTAAATAAAAGCTGCTTCTTGGTAAGTTCAGTACACACCATTGTGTTTTCTCTTATTTGGTCCCAAATGCCATTTCAGCTTATAGCAATAGCAATAGCAGTTAGACTTATATACCGCTTCATAGGGCTTTCAGGCCTCTCTAAGCGGTTTTACAGAGTCAGCATATTGCCCCCAACAATCCGGGTCCTCATTTTACCCACCTCGGAAGGATGGAAGGCTGAGTCAACCTTGAGCCGGTGAGATTTGAACAGCCGAACTGCAGAACTGCAGTCAGCTGAAGTAGCCTGCAGTGCTGCATATTTAACCACTGCGCCACCTCGGCTCTTACAGCTTGAAGAGGATTAGTCTCAAAAGATGGTAAACATCTCTGTAATGGTTATTTCAATTGTGCTAAAAAATTAGAATTAATACACCATTAAATTTTCTAATGGCAAAACATACCACAAATGAAAAACATGTGTGAGTTTTATTAAAAGTAAAATGAGTGTGGATTGTGCTATTTCCAGACCATCTTCACCATGGAAGAATGATTATTATGATTACATGCCGAAGATAGCCATACCAAGAGATGCCATCTCTGTGAGTCATTCACAGAAAGCAAAACTGACTATTCTCTCTCTCTCTCTCTCTCTCTCTCTCTCTCTCTCTCTCTCTCTCTCTCTCTCTCTCTCTCTGTGTGTGTGTGTGTGTGTGTGAAAGAAAAAGAGAAGTGTTTTTTTTGTCAAAAAAGAAATTGTAGATTGTTAAGTATCAAGAGAAATACCGTATATACTCGAGTATAGGCCGACCCGAATATAAGCCGAGGCACCTAATTTTACCACAAAAAACTGGAAAAGTTATTGACTCGAGTATAAGCCTAGGGTGGGAAATGCAGCAGCTACCGGTAAATTTCAAAAATAAAAATAGATACCAATAATGTTTTTGAATATTTATTTCAAAGAAAAACAGTAAACTAGCGGTGTATTCAATGAAATACTTCATTCACCTCATGATGCTGATGTCCCGCTGTGATGATGATGTCCCGTGCAGCCGCGGGAGCGATGTCCCGCCTCCTATGACACACGGCACAGTGATTCCTATCATTGGATCACTGTACCAGAGGAGGTGGGACATCGCTATGTGGCTGCTTGCCATAACAAGGAGGAGGTGGGACATCGTTGCAGAGCGGCAGGAGGGGGAGGAAGGGGAATCGTAAGACAGCCCTGCATTACATTAGAACGTGAGGAGGGGGGATGGTGCGGTGCGCGCTGCGCGGCAAACTGACACAGAGGGAGGGGAAACTCACAGGGGCACTGGGCCATTCACGAGTGTCACCCAGCGGCATGGCCCCGCCCCTTTTTCTCCTCCATTTCGGGCAAATTTTTCACTGACTCGAGTATAAGCCGAGGCGGCTTTTTTCAGCCCAAAAAGTGGGCTGAAAAACTAGGCTTATACTCGAGTATATACAGTAAATGAACACTGTATTAAGGAGATCAAGCAAGACGCCTATTCATGTGTATTCACAGTTCATAATTAACTGTGTTCAAAAGGACTCTATTTTGCTCTGTTATGCTGAATGTTTTTCTCTGCACCAAACCAAAAGAAGGAATGACATGTCAGTTTATATTACCTTTTGCCTCTCATCAGTGTCAACCTGCACCACAATAAAGCATTTATAATAAAACAGTGAACTTTGTAGTGGTAGCCTGGAACATGTAAAAGGTTCTATGACCATCATCCTTCCCATCTGAAAAGAGGGATGCTTTAAAAAAAATGGTGTGGGCCATGAAAAAATAATCCCAAATCCATATTAAAGATGCATTTTATTGAGTTAACTAAAGGCTAGAAAAACAAAATGCAGAAACTTTTGAGTAGCCAAGAAATCTTGATCAAGAAAAGTGGTTAAAAATCCCAAACCGAGGTGGAAAGGAAAACATGTAATTGGTGCCTTTAAGCGAAGTCTACATGGGTTTTCAGAATTAAAGAAGTTGCTGGAATAGAGTGAAAATTTCAAAGTGAATCCTAATAAAGACAGAAGTGATCCTAAGTTAATTGCATCCAGGATTGCAGCAAAAATGAGAAGCAGATATCTCCCAGCTTCGGAAATATCAAGTCCAAAACAGAACTGATAGCTGAGAATTTTAAAAATGCAAAGAAGAATTGGAATAACAGAGGCCCAGATCATCTTAAGTAAGATATTAAGTTTCTTTCTTATCTCCACATTTGCCAGAAAACTCCCCAAGCCTGAACTGTTAGTTAAAAGACCCCATTCTGCTCCTCATGCTTTTTGTTTTTCATCAATTGCACATAAACATCTTCATAGCCATTGAAAAGATGTGACTGCATATTCTCTCCTTTGCACTAATAACAGTTAGTAAGTGATATATCATCACTACTAGGTAGAATACTGACGCCGATATATTTCATTTTAAAAAATCCTCTACCTGCACACTGTAATTAATATATAGTTATGGTTGGTTTGACTCCTGCAGTCTATGATCTATCTCAAGTATTTCTGAACATTGAGGTTTACTGAGTCATGTCTTGCCCACGTTTGATCTTATTCTATTCTTTTTGTCATTTTTGCCTCAAGGAGAGTGAGTCATTGGTAAGGATTCTCTGTAACCTGCTTACATAGCTGAATATTAGCAGATTGTTTGAGTAGAATAATTGACCTGGAGATTTGGTGGTGGGGAAATGTCATCAATACCCTCAATTTGTGTTAAATTAGAATACCATGCAAAAGTTCATTTATTTCAGTAATGCAACTTAAAAGGTGAAACTAATATATGGGTAATATATTACATGCAAAGCAAGATAGTTCAAGCCATGATTTGTCATAATTGCGATGATTGTGGCTTACAGCTCATGAAAACCCCAAATCCACAATCTCAGAAATTAGAATATTACATGCAATCAATAAAACAAAGATTGTACATAGAACAATATCGGACCTCTGAAAAGTATAAGCATGCATATGTACTCAGTACTTGCTTTGGGCCCTTTTTGCAGCAATTACTGCCTCAATGCTACATGGCATGGAAGCTATCAGCCTGTAGCACTGCTGAGGTGTTATGGAAGACCAGGATGCTTCAATAGTGGCCTTCAGCTCTTCTGCATTGTTCGGCCTCATGTCTCTTGGCAATGCCCCATAGATTCTCTATGGGGTTCAGGTCAGACGAGTTTGCTGGCCAATCAAGCACAGTAATCCCACGGTCATTGAACCAGGTTTTGGTGCTTTTGGCAGTGTGGACAGGTGCCAAGTCCTGCTGGAAAATGAAGTCAGCATCCCCATAAAGCTCGTCTGCGGAAGGAAGCATGAAGTGCTCCAAAATCTCCTGGTGGACAGCTGTGTTGACCCTGGACTTAATGAAGCACAATGGATCAACACCAGCAGATGACATCTGCTGGTGTTGATCCATTGGTGGATCAACTGGTGTTGATCCACCAATGGTGTTCTCCTGGTCCTGGGGGTGGCAGTGGACTGCTGAATTTCACTCTCCAAGGCTGCCACCTCCGAAAGACGCCGGCGTCGTGGATTCCGCCGACGCCGCCTAACACCGCGGCCCAGCTGGTCCGTGAAACCCGACCTCCCGCTGGCAAAACCCCCGCAGAGAGAAGGAATTGAGCTTTGGAGGCGAGCCGAGGGAATTGAAGTAGTGTGAACATCTCCCGGTCCTGGGGGAGGCAGTGGACTGCTGAGTTTTTACTCCCCAAGGCTGCCACCTCCGAAAGACGCCGTGGATTCCGCTGAGCCGCCCAACACCGCAGCCCAGCTGGTCTGTGAAATCCGACCTCCCCTTGCATTTACTATCTGACTGCCGCGGCTGCGATCGCCGCTGTGCCCCTTGCCTGCTGATGTTGGTTTGGGAGGAAGCCTGATTAACTCTCCGGTTGCTGAGGCCCCTTGAGAACGTCTGGGCCCAGCTGCTGAAGGGGGTATTTACCCCCCCTCTTTCCATCTGGGATGAGTTTTTCTTTTTGTTAAACTTTGGTTTTAATTACTAAGAGGGTTGCTGCTGTTTGTGCATACGCGGGACTCGGATGGCTGCCTGGCTTCTTGTCCCTTAGAAGCCAGTGCTAAAGACTAAAGATATCTAGAGCCTCCGGAGTCCATTCGGACTACCAACGGAGCCCCCTGGAAGGATTTGGTCCCGGGTTTTTCACAAGGCTCAGCATTCCATCGGTGAGGATTAACTTGCTGAAGACCATTGGGAGTTATGGTTGGGGTGGTTGGGGTGATTGGCTGCGTTTACCATCTCGTAGCCCCCCCCCCCTCGGACATCCCCCTCCCGTCCTATCCTGCTGACTCTGCTGCCAGCTGCCTGTCCACTCCTGGGGTCCCTGGGCCGCTTGCTTGTTGGCTAGGGGACTGAACGGAGGACGGAAGACGGAGCCCTGAATAGGACGTTTCGATCTGAGGAGGAAGAAGGTCTGGACGCCCCTCCCTCTCCCCCAGCCTTGGCCCATTTACCATCGCAGCTGCCTCAATCATTATTCCTTTGTTACTGTTTATTAGGAATATTGGGAACAACAGATGATGGCAGCAGTAGGGACAAGGTTTGGGTATCAAGAAAACCATCGCTTTCCTCCCCTCCATCCTGAGCAGCTGGGGCCAGCTTCAGATCTTGGCCCACCGGACTATGGACATTATATAACCCTAGGAAATAGATTTTCTCCTATGTGGTCCGCTGACTTTCTTCGGGACTTTAAAGGGAATAAGACTGAACAATCCTTGCTTATAAACATCAGGCATTTTTGCCTTCCCTTTATTACACACGATTGCCTTGTATACTATCGAACTTTGACCTTCCAGCTGTGGACTTTTCTTTGGGGCATAGAAGAAGGAGAAGAGTGGAGCCCCCCATTAGGGTGTGACCCCCCCCCCTCAGGAGAGGGTGGATTATTACGTTGGACTACTACGAACTAATACTATCTTGGACCTGCGCAACCCTATTATTTTCTAATTTTAACTGGTATGTTGAGTGCATGGGATTGTCTGGTTGTATGAATGATCTCACTTTTAATTTATTTAGCTGTATTTGTGTTTTAATTCTATTAGTGAGGACTGCTTGTGTGAGAGTTTGAGTATGAATGATTCGGAGGACCTGGCGGGTCATATGGGGGCCATTGGGGTGGTTGGGGGGGCTATATCCACGGGAGAGGGTCGGAGCATTGCGGTCATAACAGGGAGAGGCAGATATGGCGGGGACTTTAGGGCAGGCCATCATTGGGGAAGGAGGGTTCGCTATATTACAGAGATCCCTCCTTCCGGCCCTAGGAGTCCCACTCCAAGGTCAGATGGCGCGAGTGATCAGGACCCTGGTCTCAGGCTGCTGTCGCTAAATGCCAGGTCTGTGGTTCATAAGGCCCCCCTCATCCGGGACTTGATAATTGATGAGGGCGCAGACCTGGCATGTATTACTGAAACATGGCTGGGCACGGAGGGAGGAGTCCCCCTCGTAGAGATGTGCCCAGATGGATTTCAGGTGCTGCATCAGCCGAGGGCCCAGGGAAGGGGTGGCGGTGTGGCTATAGTAGCCCGGGGGTCTTTAGTACCTCGTAGGATCCCTGCTCCGGAGCTTGTCGGGTGTGAGTCCCTACTGGTGAAGCTGGACCTCAAGGGTCAAGTGGGTTTGTTGCTTACGTACCTGCCTCCCAACTGCGTTGCAACAGCCCTCTCCTCTCTTCTCGAGTCAGTAGCCGAGCTGGCGGTTGAGTTCCCTAGACTTATGGTGCTGGGGGATTTCAACCTGCCTTCGCTCGGTGAACGCTCTGATGGAGCGCAGGAGTTCATGGCTTCCATGACAGCCATGGGCTTGACTCAGGTAATTCGAGGCCCAACCCACTCAGCGGGTCACACGCTCGACCTCGTATTCCTCTCGGAGCAGTGGAGTTATGACCTTGGTCTGAGGGGTAATGAGATCATACCCCTGTCGTGGTCAGACCACTGCCTACTGAGGCTAGACTTCCGGAGGCCAAACCCCCACCGTAGGGAGGAGGAACCGACCAGATGGTTCCGCCCCAAGCGACTGATGGACCCTGTTAGGTTCCAGACGGAGCTTGGGGTTATTCCAGATACTCTCGCCCACAGTTCGGTGGAGACCCTTGTCGCTGCCTGGCACTCGGCAGCTTCAGGGTCTCTAAACCGGATTGCGCCACTACGGCCCCTCCGGGTCAGCGGCCCCCGGAGGCCTCCTTGGTTCACCGAGGAGCTCCGGGAGATAAAGCGCCGGAGGAGACGCCTAGAGCACTTGTGGAGATCAGACAGGTCCGAATTGAACCGGGCACGTGTAACAGCATGCACCAAGGAGTATACTCGAGCTTTAAGATTGGCAAAAAGAACACACATTGCCTCCTTGGTAGCGTCCGCCGAGTCCCACCCAGCCGCCCTGTTTAGGATAACCCGCTCCCTCCTAAATAGGAGGGAGACGGGGGACCCCTTACAGGGTAAGGCTGAGGAGTATGTTCAGTTCTTGGCGGACAAAGTTGCCCGGTTTCGAGCGGACCTGGACTCCACTCTTGCAGAGCCAGCTGAGACACAGGGGAAAGACTTGGCAAACCATCTCTGGGTTGAGTTTCAGGAAGTTGCCTCTGGGGATGTGGACAAGGCTATGCGAGCTGTGAGTACCTCCACTTGTGTACTGGACCCGTGTCCCTCCTGGCTGGTTGCCAACAGCAGTGAGGTGACACGAGGCTGGATCCAAGCGGTTGTTGTTGCATCTCTTCGGGAGGGGCACTTCCCCACCGAGCTTAAGGCAGCGGTGGTGAGACCCCTTCTGAAGAAACCGTCTTTGGATCCAGCTATTCTTAATAACTACCGTCCAGTCTCCAACCTTCCCTTTGTGGGGAAGGTTGTTGAGAAAGTGGTTGCTCTCCAGCTTCAGCGTACCTTGGAGGAAGCAAACTATCTTGACCCCTTCCAGTCCGGCTTCAGACCAGGTTACAGCACAGAAACCGCTTTGGTCGCATTGACCGATGATCTCTGGAGAGCTAGGGATGGAGGCTTTGCGTCCATCCTAGTTCTCCTTGACCTCTCAGCGGCTTTCGATACCATCGACCATGGTATCCTTCTGCGACGACTGCGGGAGGTGGGAGTGGGCGGCACTGTCTTGCAGTGGTTCTCCTCCTACCTCTCGGACAGGTCGCAGTCGGTGTTGGTGGGTGGGCAGAGATCGTCCCCGAGGCCCCTAACATATGGGGTGCCACAGGGGTCGGTCTTGTCCCCCCTCCTATTTAACATATACATGAAACCGCTGGGCGAGATCATTCGGAGGCACGGGATAAAGTATCACCAATATGCGGACGATACACAATTGTATCTGTCCGCCCCGTGCCAACTCAATGAAGCGGTGGACGTGATGAACCAGGGTCTGGAAGCTGTTAAAGACTGGATGAGAGCAAACAAACTGGTGCTCAACCCAGACAAGACCGAGTGGCTGTTGTGTTTTCCTCCCAATAATTTGACCACCGTACCATCAATCAGGCTGGGGGGACAAATTTTATACCCCTCAGACAGGGCCCGCAACTTGGGAGTCCTCCTGGATCCACAGCTGAGTTTTGATCACCATCTATCAGCTGTGACCAGGGGGGCATTTGCCCAGGTTCGCCTGGTGCGCCAGTTGCGGCCCTACCTGAATCGGGAGGCTCTCACGACAGTCACTCGAGCCCTTGTGATCTCTAAGCTGGAATACTGCAATGTGCTCTACATGGGGCTGCCCTTGAAGAGCACCCGGAGACTTCAGCTAGTACAGAACGCGGCCGCGCGAGTGATCGTGGGCGCACCTCGGTTCGCCCACATAACACCTATCCTCCGCGAGCTGCGCTGGCTGCCTGTGGATCTCCGGGTGCAATTCAAGGTCTTACTTACCACCCATAAAGCGCTCCATGGTAGTGGATCTGACTATCTGAGAGACCGCCTTCTGCCAATAACCTCCCTGCGTCCCATCAGATCGCATAGAGCGGGCCTCCTCCGTATTCCATCCGCCAGTCAGTGCCGACTGGCGACCACCCGGAGGAGAGCCTTCTCAGTTGCTGCTCCAACGCTATGGAACAATCTCCCCGTGGAGATTCGTACCCTGACCACAGTCCAGGCCTTCCGTACAGCACTCAAGATCTGGCTAGCCCGTCAGGCCTGGGGATAAATTTTATTGCCCCTCCCGAATGCTGAGTGAATGTTGTGTTTTAGTACTTTTTAGTTATCTCACATTTTTTTTTTCTCTGTAATTTGTCTTTCACCCCCTTTCCCTTACTATTGTAAGCCGCCCTGAGTCCCCTCAGGGAAAAGGGCGGCCTATAAATGCTAAATAAATACGAAAAAAATACGAAATGACATGACTCCCTAAATCAACACAGGCTGTGGAAACTTCACACTGGACTTCAAGCATCTTGCAGTGTGTGCCTTTCCATTCTTCCTCCATACTCTGGGTCCTTCATTTCCAAATGAGATGCAAAAGTTGCTCTCATCAGAAAAGAGGACTTTGGACAACTGAGCAACAGACCAGGTCTGTTTTTCTTTAGCCCAGGTAAGACTCTTCTGACATTGTTTGTTGTTCAGGAACGACTTGAGAAGAGAAATACGATATTTGAAGTCCACATCCAGGATCCGTCTGCGTGTGGTGTCTCTTGATGCACTGACTCCAGCCTTAGTCCACTCCTTGTGAAAGTCCCCAACACTTTTGAATGGCCTTTTCCTGACAATCCTCTCCAAGCTGAGATCATCCCTGCTGCTTGTGCACATTTTTCTTCCACACTTTTCCCTTCCACATAACTTTCTATTAATGTGCTTTGATACAGCACTTTAGGAACATCCAACTTCTTTTGCAATTACCTTTTGAGGCTTACCCTCCTTATGGAAGGTGTCAGTGATGGTTATCTGCACAACTGTCAGGTCAGCAGTCTTTCCCATGATTGTGATTCCTACTGAACCAGACTGAGAGACCATTTAAAGACTCAGAACCCTTTGCAGGTGTTATGGCTTAATTAGCTGATTAGAGTGGGATACTTTGAGCCTAGAATATTGCACCTTTTCACAATATTCTAATTTTCTGAGATTGTAGATTTGGAGTTTCATGAGCTGTAAACCATAATCATCACAATTATGTCAAATCATGGTTTGAACTATCTTGCTTTGCATGTAATGAGTCTATCTCATATATTAGTTTCACCTTTTAAATTGCATTACTGAAATGAACTTTCAAGTAGACTTGAATTTCGATTCCCTATCTCATCACATGATCCAAGTCTAACAACTATGCTCCAGTGCCCTTTTCCAAGCATGGCTCACTTTGCAACACTTTGTGATACTGTAGGATCTGGCATTACAGTTGTTCACATTTGTTCCATAATAGCCAGTTTGGTCTAGTGCATAAGGTGCTGGCCTACAAAGCAGGAGATTGTGAATTCTTGTACGACACTTAAGAAAATCTGTGCACTGACAAAATTTCCTTCTGTTAATTACAAAAAATCATATTGCATGGATCTACATATATATCACTCCATCCTAGTTTCTTGGGAAGAACTGGATGTGTATGAAGGCCAACACAGCTAAACATCTGGCAGTTGTGAGTTCACACTGTTATGAACAGTAATATAAATAGTGTAGCTTTCATCAGCCAAGATAGCAGTCTCATCTTCTTGTGGTGAAACATGACAGTAAGATAAGATTCTTGTGCCAGGAGCCTTCATATTTGGAAATTAGGCAAGTAACTACCAGAAACCAACATGCTGGTCTAAGTTCAAATAAAGATTTGATAATGATGTTGAGGTTGAACAGAAAGCAAGTTTTTCTCTCTCTCTCTCCTGCCATTCATTTGGTATCAACATGATGATTTTTTTCTGTACCTGCCTAGATGCTCTGTGTTTCCAAATCTTTCAGGGAGAGCTTAGTTCACGTGTTAAGTTGTGTGGCTTTGAGCTAACTTTGCTGTGTATATTTGTATTATGTAAAACAGATGAAGACCAAGTGCAGCCTTCATCTAATTTCACTCATGTTTAAAAAGCTTTTTGCAACAGAGCATTCACATCTCTGGCAAGGGCAATTTATTGCTTCAAAGCAAGAACAAAGTAGGAGGGGAAGAATGGGTTATCGGAAAGAGAATGGGAGTAACTCTATACATTTTTTGCCTCTATTCTCATGCCCCATCAATTTTCTGCTTCCAAAATATATGTTCATATTTAAATATTTACATGCTGTATATTTACACATTTTTTTCCTTTGTGCTGTTTATTTGTGCTGCATGTAACCTTTCTTCTATTAGCAGAAGGAAATGTTTTTGACTGTAACTAAAGAAACCAGTATACATTTATTTAGATTTCAAAAAGAACACAAAACAATTTTTCAATGTCTCCGAGAAACATAATAGAAAGAAAGGTTCATGGAAATAGTATTTTGCTTTACCCACATACATTTCTGCTAATAGAGTTGAGAAACTAATCTGATCATGCTATTTTGCTTAAACTAAAGGTAAACTGGTTTTATAAGTAATATTAGGCACATGGGGAAATCATGTATACAAAGCCTGCCTCAGATCTCTTCCAAAACTTCAACTGGTGACTGTCGGCTGGCGACTCCCCGGGGGAGAGTCTTCTCTGTTGCAGCTCCGGCCCTCTGGAACGAGCTCCCTGTTGAGATCTGGACCCTTACTACCCTCCCGGCCTTCCGCAAAGCCACCAAGTCCTGGCTGTTCCAGCAGGCTGGGGGGGGGGGGGGCTGAGAAGCATCTACCTCCACGGAAATTGTGAATGTTGGTTTTGTTTTTAATATGTTGTCTTTGTCTCGTTTCCCCCATTTCCCTTGTCTTTTGTGAGTCGCCCGGAGTCCTCTGGGAGTGGGCGGCATACAAGACAAATAAATAAATAAGTAAATAAATAAATAAATAAATAAATAAATAAATAAACAAACAAACAAACAAACAAACAAATAAATAAATATTATTATAATTCACTGGGATAGCATATTGTAGGAAAAAAAACCATCCATTTGCTGATCCTACTGTAAACTAGGAGCATATGGGAACTATGGAAGTTACTTTAAAGACCTAGTGTTAACTTCTAATTTGTTCGAACTTCAGTATCACCCGGTCAGTTTGGGGAAGCGCATTTTGTCTCATTCTAGAACTCTGGAGATTCATTCATTCATTCATTCATTCATTCATTCATTCATTCATTCATTCATTCATTCATTCATTCAGGATATTCTAGGTGGGAAGATTTTCTCTCTAGATCACGTCTGTCAAATTGGAGGCCTGAACCCTGGCTCCACAAAGGCACAAAATAACATGATATGTCACGTGGTAAGTTTGACACCTGTGCCACATTCTCCTTCAGAGGTTTCCTCCTCCTGTTTTTTTAATAAAGTAACGGAAGACTACCCTGCTGATGCAATCAGTCCCCCTTTTTCAATCCTGCATCTCAAGTAGCCAACTCTTTGAAATTATACAGATGCTCATGTTGAAGATGGCACAAATGGCATTATTTGTTTCAAATCTATAGAAAGGCAGTATATTCTAGTTATTTGAGTAGAAAAAAGGTTGCCTAACCTTTTTTTATCAAAAGTTCAATTTTTAACAGAAACAGAGTAACAGAGTTGGAAGGGACCTTGGAGGTCTTCTAGTCCAACCCCTTGTTCAAGCAGAAAATTCTATACCCGTTGAGACGAATGGTTATCTAATCTCTTATTTAAAACTTCGAATGTTGTTGCACCCACAATTTTCGTAGGCAAGTTGTTTCCCTGATTAATTGTTTTCATTGTCAGGAAATCTAGGTTGGTTCTCTCATTGATTATTTCCATCCATTTTCTTCTTTTTCTACCTTCAGGTGCTTTTTGATAGTCTTCAAGCTACCCTTTCTGGTTAGAATGACTCAGGCTAGATGGAAGCCTACTTCTGCATGGAGCAAACCTCACTGAAAGCACCCGGTATGGAAGTTTTTTAGGCTCTTTTTCTATTCTAAGATTGAACACAGGCTACTATATGCTATATAGCAGTTTCCCATAAAACAGAGGTCGTCAAACTTGGCAACTTTAAGACTTGTGGACTTCAACTCCCAGAATTCTCCAACCAGCAAAGCCCTTGGGGACCCCTGCCCTAAAACATTATCTTCCAGATGGTTTAGACTTTAATTATCTCCAGCCAGCATAATCAATGGTCATACTGGCTGGGAATTGTGGGAACTGAAGACTAACAGATCTGATAGACTTCCAGTTTGCAAATGTGGTTATATAAAATGTAGATGTGAAGCTTGCATCAAACCGTTTCCAAAATATCTACTTTTATTATTGCAATTGTATCAATATGAAGAAAAAATTTGCAGAGAGGAGGAGTCTGTAAAAAGTCTATAAACTTTACCTAGAAACTATTCCTATTTATAGACCAATGCCCAGTATTAGGTTTTAGTTATTGATTCATTACCTGATTAATTGGTTGGAGAGCCCTCCTTTCACTTTCTAAACTAATTTCTAACATATTTTAATCAGCCTTGCCTTTTTAAAAAAATTCAAAATTTCCTTAATTTTTAGTTTTTGCATGCTGTTTTTATATTTCATGTTTTATTGTATACCCCCAGATTCCTGCCCTGAGGGAGATGGGTGTTTTTAAAATGTGAAAATAAATAAAAATTAATTAATTGATTGATTTGCTTTTCCAAGGAATTTTTTTGCCCGCCCAGCTACACATGGAATTAAAAAAAGGCTCTATTTTTCCCCTTGCTCCTATGGATTGGTTGTACTTAGGCCTTCTAGTCTTGCCTCTTAAAAATACAGAACTATGTCTTGGGAAATAAATATCACATCTGGATTAGGGTATTGAATGGAGTGGCCTTTGAAGAATGTTCATAGGAGTCAGTGAGTTCAGAATTACTAATTATAAACAGGTTAGTAACTGGCACAAGAAGTATAGAATATATTATACCAGTACATTGTTTCTTAGTGTGTCCAAGCACAATTCAAAGTGTTAGTAGGGAGTTTTGCACATTCCTACATGTGGATGGAAGGCATGATGAGGGCAGCAAGACTACTTACAGTAAGTTAAGCTAACGTCCTAGTCTACGTGCTGATAAATTGCTCTTTAACTACAGTTAATCACTGACTAAGCTTGCACATCTGTGGTTTGGTTGTCTTGTAATTTCTTAGAATCATATAGTTGTACAGAGTCACTGAGTACATCAAATCAAATCCCCTGCTTAGTATAGGAAAAGTACCTTGTACCAAATTATAGTATCCCAGCAATTTAACTTCTCTTGGATCCATTCAAAGATCCACCAACTTTTTGAATAATTAGTTTCACAGTCAAGCTGCTTTTACTGTTGGGAAGTTTTTCTAAAGTTTAATTAGAATTTTTCTCCCTGTGACTTAAATTCCATGTCCATGTCCTCTATTCTGGGACAATAAAGGCAAGTTCCATATCACTTCAAGTATTTAAAGGATACTATCATATCTATCAGAGGGACACGGTGGTTCAGTGGCTAAGACACTGAGCTTGTTGATCAGAAAGGTCGGCGGTTTGAATCCCTAGTGCCACATAATGGAGTGAGCTCCTGTTACTTGTCCCAGCTTCTGCCAACCTAGCAGTTCAAAAGCATGTAAAAATGCAAGTAGAAAAATAGGGACCACCTTTGGTGGGAAGGTAACAGCATTCTGTGCACATTCAGCATTTAGTCATGCCGGCTACATGACCACAGAGACATCTTTGGACAGCACTTGCTCTTCGGCTTTGAAACGGAGATGAGCACCACCTCCTAGAGTCGGGAACAACTAGCACATATGTGTGAGGGGAACCTTTGCCTTTACCTTATCATATCTATCAAATTGTTTCTTCTCAAGGCTAAACATGCCTAGCTACTTGAATCTCTCTTCATAAGAAGTGGTTCTAGTCTCCTGATCTGCCCTGATCAGATTCCAGAAGCTCTGGATACTTCTTAAAGTGTGACATCACATTGCAGATGGCATTTGATCAAAGCAGAATAAAATGGAACTGATACTTTTTATGATTTGGAAACTTATTTCTTTAGATGCAGACTAAAAGTTGCATTTCTGCATCTTTACAGCCAATCCTAAACATTATGATACCACATTCAGTGTCTCTAATGAGGAGCCACTGATGAATACTGTCAGAGTTTGTTGCAGAAATCAAATCCAGAAAGCACACACAGTTAACTGATTCAGCAGGATTGATTTAAATAAGAAACTTCTTTATATGCAATAATATATATGATACCCAAGCAGTTCACAGAAGCACAGTTAGCAAAAGGACATATTGACAGAAGGACAATAATAGGAGCACACAACTTATATTTATACATATCAGTTAACCTAAGCCACGCCCAGGCTCTGAACTCTCAAACAGCTCTCATTGGCTGACTTAGTTGCTATGTCTATACATTGGCTGACCTTGTTATCATGTCCTATTCCAGCCATTCTCCAATGGCTGACCTGCTGTTATGTCTCTCCTAGTTCATGAACTATATACACTGATAAAGACTTGTTGGAATACCTGAGCCAGTTATATATACTCACTCTGTATTCTAATTGTCTTGCCATGCCATGCCATGCCATGCCATGCCATGCCATGCCATGCCATTAAGTCTGCCTTTAAATAACTCACTAATCCAAATGTCATGGTCTCAAGCGATACTTTGTGACTGGTTGAAAAGAAGCTATATTATACCTTTAGCATTCCTACAATCTAAGGTATGGTAACTGGCTTTAAAAAAACGGGATAGATTTGGTCTGTGAATGTGCAAGCAGCCCCACCTAAAATACTTCATAATGATGCAGAGCTCTGTCCTGACATGAACTGTGATCTTTTCCAATTCTTGTGCTCAAAAAGTCAAATGTTGAAATACTTAGCAAGCTAGGATTTCACTTCAAAACATACGCACTTAGGAGTAATTTTATTTTTTGGAACATGAAAAATAGACGAACTTTCAGGACATCACATTTTTGCTGTTGCTCTGGATTTCACACAGCCTAAGAAAGAGCAGCCAATTGAGAATATATTAAGGGGGAATGAGGCAGGAGGCAGGGAAGTGGGAGTAGGAACGCAGAAAGACGCAGAGCCAGGATACATTCAAATCCTCTAACATTGTCAAAATGCTCTTTTAAAGCTCGAAATATGAAGATAGAAAAGAAAACCTGTTTTGAATTCAGTCACGGCATGAATTGGCTGGAGTTGGGGGGGGGGATCTTTTCTATGGTTTCAGATAAATTTGATTTCTGACCTGTTGCATAGAAACTTTTAGAAATCCTACTCACTGACTTAAGCTGTGTGCCATAATATGTACAAAAGTTATTGGTTAACCTATAGACAGTAACAGAAATGGGTTCCTAGTAGTTCAGACCAGTTTGGCCCAACCAGTAGTGGTTTTCCAGACTGGGTCGCCGGAACTGGCAGTGACCCAGGCCTGCCACGCCTCCGAACCGGTTCCCTGGTCAGGATGGCATGTTCCCCCCTTTTTTTTAACATTCTGCGCATGCACAGATCTATGCGCACACACCAAACCAGCAGTAATGCCGGCAGGAACCCACCTCTGGACAAATAATTATTATTATTTGCTCATTTTGGCTTGAGTTTTGTTTTGTTTTTATTTATGCTATACTTTGAAATGGAGAATCCAAAACCACAAACTGCCTGCAGCACCCAGCTCCTTTAACTGCAGTTCTGAAAACCCAGCTGGGTGGCTTTGGCTCCCTCCACTTTCAGTCAGCCCTAAAGAAGAAGACAGTGGCAAACCGCTTCTGAAAATCTTGCCAAGAAAATTGCAAGGATTTGTCCAGACGGTCACCAGAAGTCAAGACTGACTCAAAAATAAATAACGACAATAAAGACAATGCATACATTAAGCCTGTGATAGATTTAACGTCTCTCTTTTTTTAGGACACACTAAAACCTTAATTTATACAAGGAGCAGAAAATCCCACCCTATTCTTATTCTACCTCTCCTGTGCATTCACTGCATCTAAGCAAAATCCCCAACCACAGGCTCAGCAGCAGCTAAAAACATAATAAAAATCCAAACTATGATGCAAGCCCTACGTGCAAACAGTCAGTTTGGTCCCCTGAAAATTGGTCAGGCTGATAAGGTCAAGCCCCTTTTGAATTATTGCTGCCGTGGCACAGATGTCTTCTTCCTCTTTTTAATTTTTTATGAAGTTGAGACTGACTAGAGATATTGTTACATAACTCCAGAGGTATCTGGACGCTTGAAAACTTGGGTGAAAAATTGCATCATGCAAACTGGGGGGGGGGGGAGTTCTGATGTTTCCCCAAAGACTGGCTGAGTAATTTAGTAATTTATTAGATTTGTATGCCGCCCAATTCCGTAAGACTCTATGAGGACTCCTCATGAGTATGACATGAAGGTGATTTCACAGAGATCAAATTGTCTTATTAGTGTGCGACCCTGTTATTGTCAGGCCTGGAAGTCACCTTTTGCATTGGGCCTTCTGGCCTGCCACATTCAATGCTGTGGGAAAATGGGTAAGGGGAATTATATGGAGTATGGGAGAGATATAGTCAAAATAACATTCCTTTCTCTGAGAGTCAAGGACATTTTGCCCTGCACCTGGAGGGGAAAGATGGGTTCCTACCGGTTCGCACCGGTTCAGGCAAACCAGTAGTGGTATTTTGGCCTATATCGCCGAACCGGGAGCAATCCAGGCTGGCCATGCCCTGAACTGGTTCCCTGGTTGCTGCTACCACTATGTTTTAGTAATGTTTTCATGTTCTGTGCATGCACAGAACAATTTACAGTCAATTGTGCATGGGCGCATGCGAAATGAACCGGCAGCAACCCACCCCTGCTGGAGGGGTCTGACTGGGGGGATCTCCAGTTGGGACAGTGCCTGATCGGGCCATGTTATGGACCTGTGGGTGCTGGGCAGGGACTTGAACTTTTTTTGGGTGAGGAAAACCTGGAAACTTTCAGATTCGGGTTTTCCCAGATGTGCCAATATGACATCTCTAATAAAATGGAACTTTGAGGAACCTCAAGCCTCAAAGTCTTTCTTCGTTGGGAGTGTTATTCGGAACCCTTGACAGTTACGCCTTTAACTTAATCAAAAGTAACCGTTGTTCTATAAAGAGGATGTGGTCTAATTTTGTAAGTCATTCTTTATAAGTTGGAGAGGGAGCTAAAGTCAACAAACTTGCAATCAGGGCTTCACATACTGAGACAGCATTTTTACTGTAAAGAGAAAGTATGAGCTTCCTTTTTCTCATATATCTCCCTTCTTCTAATCTAGTCATTTATTTCTTGTTTGTGCCACTTCATACTTATGAGCCTATTGATTAAGCATCATGTTCAATTTTATTTATATTAACACAGGCCAATTTCAGTCATTCTTCCTGAAGTTCATGAAAAGGGGAAATCAGAAAAGAGTTTTTTGGTGTCCCTTTCTACGTTCTAGTTTTCCTGCCTGTCACCATCCATGCACGGAAAGTTCATTAGTGGTTCGCTCGCTTTACTTCTGTAGGCTCCGCGTTTAGTTAGAAACCACATTTTTTTAGGAAAGCTATTAGTGAACTTTCTGTGCACTAGAGCCACACTTAATTTTTTCCAAAATCTTTTTTATCTCAGAAGGGTCAAACTTGATGGGTTTACAGTGCAACTGGTAGGAGATGTGAGGGCATAAAAACTAAGCAAGTTGTCTTCTCCCATTCAAGGACTGCAAGAGCTACATTAGAATATAGCAGGCTCTGCGTGTAAAATATTTGTATGTAATTTTTTTTTATTTTATTCATAAAATTAAAATACAAAAAAAAGAAAGTTTACAAAGACAAAACCATGAAAATTTTTTAAAAGGGGAGTTAAAAGGACAACCTTCCCCCCACATACCCTGTTTCCCTGTAAATAAGACCTTCCCGGATAATAAGCCCAATTGGGCTTTTCAACACATGCGCTAAAATAAGCCCTCCCCCCCCAAAATAACCCCCCCAAATAAGCCCTCCCCAAAATATTGCAACACAACTGCAGTCATGAGGTGACCACGCTCGTCTCCTCCTACACCTCAAAAATAATAAAACCTCCCCGAAAATAAGGCCAAGTGCTTATTTTGGGGGTCAAAAGAAAATAAGACCCTGTCTTATTTTTGGGGAAACAGTATTATCCCCCCTAGTTGTACACTGACAAATATATTGCAACAATAATAGCTTTCTCCCTTGTGAAAGAGATCCAGGATCTATAAACTTGTACATCTATCGGCAACCCTTCTCATACATAATATATATGAAGACAAAATAGTTAGCAGGTTAATCAACAGCAAAGTTAAACTTCAAAGCCCTCCATTAACAATACTAGAAAGTCATATGTAATTAACTCGTAGTAAGTCTACAATGGTTTCTTATTTATCACAGATCATCCCAATCACCATTTCTCATCCCTCCAGGATCAAACAACCTCGATCGACTCTTAATAATAAAACCTTTCCTTAGGATTTTTAAACTTTCTCAACCATTGCATCTCAGAGACAGTTCCTAGGTCTCTATTGTAAACATCTTTGCAGCATCCCTGCAGTAGGTCAAAAAACTCTTTTAAAACAGCATTCATCTTGCCAAGAAAGTTCAGTCCATCTTTCATCAATTCCATTATCTCAGAATTTCTTATCTTTATATTCCTTTTAATTTTTTTCTGGAAAAGCTTTAATTTTCAGATCAGGTTCTTTCTTCTTCATGTCATATATTTAGCATTTATTTTTTACCATTTTCATTTGTGATAGGGAAAAAAAAACGTGCTTTAACTATGATTGTTCCTTTTTTTCCCCACTGCTATATAGGCAACAAAATAACACTTCTAATACAGTATCTGCTTCTCCTTTCTCAAACGCTGTGCTATATCACAATAGCAGCGTAGTCAATGTAACCAAGGTTTGAAAATATCCTGATAAAAGCATGAATCTGTGAACATCTTGTTGGAAGAAATGTCCATCTGGGTTCAGTTCCAAGTGAGGGAAAAGACACTGGAAAAATGGAGGCTGTTTGGAAAGATGGTTTTAATGGTGGACAGGATCACATAGCTTGAAGATGTTGGGTGAAGGGGAAAAAAGAGGGGAGAGATGCTGAGAGTGCCTGAGTTTTATACCCTCTCTGGGCTCCTGAATTTGAGCTTGTATTTGGATTGGTTGTCAGACTCCCATGGGGCCATGCAGAGGCAACTTTGTAGGCTGTGCTGAGTCCCTGGATTATTTGAGCCTTGCTGGATGATGTAGTCTTCCCAGGTGCCATGTGGTGAGATGGGTAGAGGGCAGTGGTGGGTTCCTACCAGTTCAGATTGGTTTGTCTGGAACCGACAGCAACCCAGGACTGCCATGCCCCTAAACTGGTTTTCAGGGTGGCACTATAGGCGCCCATCATTTTGCTTTTTGCTTCTATGCATGCACAGAACACTTTTTATTGCACTGTGCACACATGCACTGCACACATCAAGCGCACACCCATGAGCGACCCGGCAGTAATGCCTGATGGAACCCACTCCTGGTAGAAGGCTAATCCTATAATGTCCTGAGGGCCATGTCTTAATCCCATCACCCTGGAGCTGAAGGGGAGGAAGGGAGCTGCAGAAAGCTATTTGTATTTAAAAGCATGTTTCTCCTTTTCTCATCCAGAGAAACATAATATTCTGCCTTTTTAATATTTCCTATAATATTTCATTCTTCTAGGAGGGGTGTGAATGCGAACTTCCTACAATTTCATGTGTGCTTGTGTTCTGAACTACAACCCTATGCATCTTCCCCCCCAAACTCCTTCCCATCACCCCAGTTCCTCTTTTTTGTTGCCTATTTACTTGGATGCTATGACAATGGTAGCCAATAGGAAGACTTTCTTCTCTTCCTCTCCCACTGCAAGAACTGAAGCTGGCAAGGAGGAAGCTAAGATCAGATAGAAGCAGAACCATTGTATAAATACTGCACAGATGTTGACCTTTAAGGCTAGGACAGGAATGGCTAAGAGTTCATTGATTTAAAAAGATGTGGAAGAAGGCCTAGAATTTAAACTCTGGGCCACAAAGAGAGATTGAAGGAGATTATCCACTATGTGCATCAGAGGTGGGTTGTTCCCGGTTCAGCCCGGATTGGGTGAATTGGTAATGGCACTGGCAGGAGGTTCCCCCCACCCACCCAGACACTTCTGTGCATGCGCAGAAGTGTCATGCGAAAGAGAGAGCGCACACATGAGCACAAGCGAACTGGTAGTGTCGGGATCTGCAATCTACCTCTGATGTGCATGTGTATCTGTGTGTTTAGTTTGACGCCGACGCTCTACAGATCTTCTGGACCAAAATAAATAGTGCAGAAGATAAATATGGGGCAGAAGATAAATTATCTAAGCATGCTGTGTTCCTTACATTTCTGCAAGCAACTGTAATGTAAATCACATTTTGCTGAATCTGGTATGAAGTCTAGGACCCTTACTAAATTGTGTGTGGGAGGGTCATTCCTTGTTGTCCTGCTTTGCTTTCTGGTATTCCAATCAGAGCTACTACTGATTGGGGAAATCTGAATACGATTGCAATAAATAATATTAATATGTCATGTAGAACAGGAAGGAAATACAATGTTTAAATCTTCCAGAATTTTTTTTTACCACATTGAATGAAACAGGATGTGATAAGGTGACCAACTTCTCAGCAAACTGATTATTTTCTCTATAAGAGAACTAAGAACGGGAGGGGGGGAATCTTAATATTTATTGTGACCATATTCTGTAGCTAACCGAAGTCAGTGGTTTGAGGATTCCTGTTTTTGATTGTGCTACACAAACGGAGCTGTTTGGCCAACTCCTCTTTTAAGCCCTATCCATCAGACTCAAGTTCCTCAGAGTCAATGAAGCAAAATACAACTCAGCTAAAGCCTTGAGGTATGTTACTGTAATGAAGTAAGGAGCAGTGGAAAAAATGCAGTGATCAAACTGGTCATTTAAGTAAGAAAAAAGGAAATTAATCTAGAGATAATGGAGATGGGAAAACAAGTTCATCTAAGTTTGTGCTTCCACAGCCACAACAGGCAGCAGAAGCTGAGCACAGAGACCAGAAGACAATAGGCTGTGGAAATCATTTAGGAAAACTGCTTTGAAACATGCATTTTCCCCATTGAAGTAAAGTAGCTCTGCATTTATACCCAAATGGAATGTCAAGCACCAGGGAAATCAGGAGTTTCAGGCAATTCAAATGTGTATATATTGCAGGCTTAAGCTCTCTACAAAATCTGAGCTACTAATGCTCAAGGGAAATGAGCAGGAATTGATAGGCATTCAAGATGGGCTGGACTGTGATCTCTTGGGGGCGTGCAGGGTCTCGTGACTTATGACACCTTTGACCTCTCCTTGGAGTTCAGCCTGGTCATCTCCTCCATGGAGACTGCCATGCACAGCTTCCAAAGGAGCTGCCTCCTGTAACCTCGACTAAAATATTCACCTTCTGGCAAAATTAATGGATCAGATCATTGTTAAACTGATAAAAAGGGCACTGGTTTTTTTTCCCCAGGGGTGAAATCAACTTACCTTCGCTACCGGTTCGCAAATGTGAGCACGTGTGCGATTGCTTCACTTGCACATGCCAACTCTGCACATGCGTAGGACCTTCCACACATGCAAAGAGCATCAAAAATGGGATTGATAAAGTCCGGGCTGGGGGGTGGTGGAGCATACCGCAGCCACCGTTCCCGATTTGCCCGAACTGGATAGAACTGACTGAATAGCACCACTGTTCTCCCCCTGCCCCAATTTCATGGTAAATCAGCTTCAGCAGACATTATGTTGTTGTTGATGAACTGTAGTGGCACAGTGGTTAGAATGCAGTATTGCAGGCTAATTCTGCCGACTGCCAGCAATGCAATTCTCAGAGGCTCAAGGTTAACTCAGCTACCATCCTTCTGAGGTTGGTAAAATGAGGACTCAGATTGTTGGGGGAAATATGCTGACTTTGTAAATTGCTTAGAAAGTGGGGTAAAGCACTATGGAGTGGTATTTAAGTCTAAGTGCTATGATTATTGCTATCATTCGCTGCTACCTATAAGAGCTGCGGTGGCGCAGTGTGCCCCTATCCTCTGGAACATTCTCCTACCCCCAGAGATGAGATGGCCCCCCACTTTCTTGGCCTTTATAAATGCTTGAAGACCTGGCTCTGCCAATGTTAATGGGGACCACAGAAGAGTACACAGCCATGAGGCTGGGTAGTGAAACCGCTATCCTGCCTTTTTAATTTTTAATTGTAATTAACTTATTTTTAACTGCTCTTATTATAATATTTATAGAATGGCTTTCATGTTTTATGGCTATTTGTATATCGCCTAGAGTTGCTCTGTGAGAGAGATGGGTGGTTCCTAAATAGGATAAATAAATAAGTATTACTCCAAATAAGATGCAGTAGATAGAATTGACGTACAGAGGATTTTCAATTTTGCAAATGATATCTAAAGAGGAACAATGGGTCAATAGATTACTGAAACTCTGGAGACACAGAAGAATTGCAAAGACAGGAACAACATAATTTTGTCTTACTGGTTTAGAGAACTTCCAGGAAGCCACTCAAGAAAATTCCCCTTGCTTTTTGCAAGATGGCATAGCACTGCCTTTCTCAGGATCAAATATATCATGTTTGCTGTTTGTTTGTTTTTTGTTTCTGAAGTGATCATTTACCACTGTGTGCTGCTCCATTGTGGTGCTCTTTGCAGACTTTTGAGCTTTTCTTACATTCTACAGAAAGTCCTTGATTGCCAGAGAAAGAAAGCATTGGCATGGGCCAATACAGACTCTGAGAACAGCATTGCTGTCCCAGTAGATGAACCCAAATGAATCATCTGTGTGGAAGGGAAAAGAAGATCTTGCGTTATAGCAGCGTAAGGATGGAGGAGTTTGGTCAAAGAGAGATCTGAAGGACAAATGTGCAAAGTCAGCATGCAAATGCAGTTAAAGCTGGGTGGGATGGCATGAAGCCAACTGTGGTTGAAGTACTGGAGTAAAGCCCTGAATGTTAACTCAGTACAACAGTTCAGTTGGTTGAACAGGCAAGCTCTGAAGAAATCATTTGCATAAAAGGAAGAGAAAGAAACTTCAGAATCTATCAAAGTGGAGGGGAATAAAAAAAATCCAAGGAGAACAGAATCAAGACAGCAGATCAAACTGAATCAAGACACATTTTGCAAAGATCTCACTATTTTAAAGAGATGAGATATAAAGCTGCACTGGAGATAATAACGTATTTATCTTTTTGAAAAGTAGCAAAGGGCAAAGAAACATTGCATAATGTTTAGAATATATTTAGAAATAATTACTGTGATCTCAGTAGAAATGCAATACATCTCCCAGTAGAAGGAAACACTCAATCTGTCAACTAGATGCTGTTACTCTGTCTTCAAACCAGACTTGGGAGGGACAAACTTTCAAAGACAGAAATCTTTGCAATGGAAGATTGTTTTCTGTAGAGTAAAATAATTTAACTATAGTTTGTAACTGAAACGTATTTATACTGGTAGTCCATACTCAGGTTACAGTTTGTTAGTAGATTTTGAAAGCTAAATGTTTTATCCATCTGTCATATTATAAAATCAGCACCACGGTAAATCAATAATTAAGTCTGAGTTAGGAATAACAATAACAAGGGGGATTGTTTGAAAAGCAAGTCCCCAAAAGTCCACTAAATTTTTTGGGGGGGGGAGTTGAAAGAAAAAGTTTCAAAGGGGCTTCCTTACCATGTGGATTACATTATTTTGGTGCCACCATCAACAAGATAATTTTGCCCATCTTTTCTGATAGATATTTCAGAGGCAAATAGAAAGCAATCATCCCTCACTTCCTGGCTTCTAGTTGGGATCACAGCTCCCATAATTCCCAACCAGAAGACTTGTATTTGGAGAGCAACAGGATGGGGAAGATGACAATACATAATTATTGCAGGCATCAGGGAGGCTATATTAGTACTGTTTTTCTCTCAGTATTGTCTTCCAAGAATCCCCCATTGATCTTTAAATAGTTCTAAAGAACCCCCCCTGGGTTGTTTAGTTAATTGCATTACTTTTAAGTTTTGAGGATTGATTCAAAAGAAATTTAAATGACTCCCCTAGAAATGTAAAGTAAATGGTCCCATTCTAGTTCTCCAATACAGTTTTGAAGAAGGATGTCAAACAAGTAGTGATGTTCGTCCATCCTGTTCGAAGAGGACCTTGACATCTAATTGAGGAAATGTCAAGACTTGCGCGTGAATTGGAATCAAGTGAGGGAGAGATGCACAGAGTCAGCCTCACTTTCTCTTCCCAAATCCCATCTTGCTCCATTAGCAGGACAAGAGTCGAGACAGTTGGAGATGGGCTGGGTGCAGTGGTTGACCAGGACGACTTTCATTGCCATGCTCTTAGAGTACCATGTCACTTGCAGAGACCACCTTCATGACCGTTGTCCTATTCTAGTAGGTTTCATCTGCTCAATCTGCCAGAATCTGTCTTCACATGCTCGGGATAGAGAAATCCCTATCTCACTGAAGGTCAATGACCCAACGGCTACTCCAGGGGTGGGTTGCTAATCCCGTTCCAACCGAACCGGGGCCGGTGGCGTCCTCATGCACGTGCGCAGTTCACGCATGCGTCTTAGCGCCTGCGTGATGCTCCAGCTGCTCACGGAGAATCGGCAGGTGCTGTATGTGCCATGTGCCTGCGTGGAAGCGCAGAAGCCTTCAAAGACCGGTAAGGAGCGCGGGCGGGCGGGTGGGCCTTTCGCCGTTCCCGGAAGTTACTTACTTACGGGTTCGCCGACCAACCGGTTCGCGGGGACCGCCGCGAACCGGTTGAAACCCACCCCTGCCTGGGCCACTCCCAACCTGATTTGGCCAGCCTGTCGAAGCTGTTGCTTGGGGTATGGCCACTGCGCATGCTAGAGCTACTAGGAGCCACAGGTGAGAACTGAGTGACAGGTGGGGACCAAAGGTGGATGAGCAGCCCTAAAAGGACACAACATGACCCTACACCAGAGGTGCTACCCCTTCCTGAACACCCCATACACCCAACAAGTAGTATGAAAATTGTGGGTAGCAGCTTCTGAAAATAAAAAATGTGAAAGATCACCTAGCTTTGGCAAAGTCTATGGGCTTAGGGGAAGAAATTGAACTGGAAAGGGTCAAAGGCAATTGGTCTTTAAGCAATCAAATGTTCATTAATCAGGATTTCATACCATGAATATAAACCAGCCATTTCTTAATTAAGCAAAGCTAAAAAGAGAGACGAAACAAATTACTGGATTGTTTCTTAATGCAAAGAAACAAAGTGCTAAGCACAAAGAAAATAAAAGCAGTCAACTCTTTTTTTTATAAACCAAATGTATGAACTCTTTATGGAATACTTTCTTATTCTTTTAAATAACCTGTTACAATGTAGCCCTGGTTTAGGCATAAAACCTGCCTAGTGAGTTTGGGCCACTTAGTCTTTAGCAGTCCATGATGTCAGGCTTGGGTGACAAGCTAGTAGGTCAATTCCTTTTGCAACTAATAATTCAACACTTGGTTGATCTGAAAAAAGTGAACTTGCAGGAAAATACTAGGACGGGAGAAAAATCTGTTATGAAACTATTTGTAGATCATTCTGAAGAACAGCTTGTTTACAATCAATGAACTTTGAAGCAATGTTGATATTCTAATCAAGTCAAGTCCTAGCAGAAAAATACCAAGTTCTTGAGATCATCTATTTCCCACACAGTTTTCCTAACAGTTGTTAGACAATTCTTGTCTAACAAGCCAAGGATGGCTTGGCTGCCTTTCCAGGGTCTTCTGTTACAGGCTGGACACCAACATAAGTAGTCTTTAGCCTTCAGATTTCACACAGCAACTAATATTCAGAAAAGGCTTTTGACTAAATAAGGCCAAGACACTCAAGGACTTCACACACTGAATCCACATCTATTCTAGTTTATCTTCTAAATCAGGGACGTGCAAAATTTGCACCACATATTTCAATTTCCCTTTATTTGGAGATGGGGAACTATAGTAAAAATCTAAAATAAACCTGAAGTTCTCCATTCCTTGAAATATATCTTCATATGTATCAGAATAAATAGCAAAAGCACTTAGACTTATATACCGCTTCACAGTGCTTTACAGCCATCTCTGAGCGGTTTAGAGTCAGCATATTGTCCTCAACAATCTGGGTCCTCATTTTACCCACCTTGGAAGGATGGAAGGCTGAGTTAACCTTCAGCCTGGTGAGATTAGATCTACCAAACTGTTGGCAACCAGTGATCAGCATCCGTAGCTGCAGTACTGTTCTCTAACCACTGCGCCACCGCAGAAAAATCATAGGCTCACACCAGCTACATGACCGCACTCACTGTAATATTCATTCATATGAGGCCACTTACCAGTTCCCAGCCATGAACAGGTTACTCATCTTTATTCTAAATACCTGTCAGTCTAAAACAATTGTCATTGAAAATTGTATCCTGAGTTGTTCTTGTCCTTCTTGTCCTTTAAAGCCAAGAAAGAAATTGGAGTTCTTAGGAAATGCAATTAAATTTATCAACTTTTAAAAATAAAGGGATCCATCTCCTATAAACTCTGTTTCAGAGCCATATTTTATTCTCTCCTTGTTAGTTTGCCATATTTATATGAAAGCAAACTGTGCAAGAAGTGACACAACAATGTGACCAAAGTTCTGTTTATGATGCAAGTTAGAAAAGATGGGTCTTCATTCATTTTCCATTCCCTGTGGACAACCTTGTCTCATCTATGCTCACCATTTAAATTCAGTAAGTATTTTTAGTCTCATTACAGCGAAGATGATAGTGCCTGTCACATAGACTTAAGATGAGGAATCTTTCAGAAAAACAGAATTATAGTTCTTTATTAGATTTGTATCTTCTGAAAGTTCAAAGCAAGTGCCCACATACATACTTTTCCACTTTTCTTTACAGTAATAACTTTTAAGGCAGCTTTGAGGGATACTTCTCCTATGGTAAATTAACCAAATTAATTAAATTAAGCCAAAGAATTGAAGCCTTTGAACTATGGTGCAGGAGAGGACTCCTACGATCACCCGAGTCCTGGTGATCAAACCAGTCAGTCCTAGAGGAGATCAGCTCTGACTGCTCCTTAGAAGGTCAGACCCCGAAGATGAAACTCAAATATTTTGGCCAACTGATGAAAAGGAAGGAGTCACTGGAGAAGAGTTTAATGCTGGGAAATATTTAGGGGAAAAGAAGAGGATGACAGAGAATGAGGTGGCTGGATGGATTCACCAAAGCAGTCGGCCTGAACTTAAATGGACTCCAGAGGATGCTAGAAGACAGGAAGGCCTGGAGGAACATTGTCCATGGGTCAGGATGGGTCAGACACGACTTTGCAACTACCAACAACAATAAAAGGAATTAGTTTTCCAGAGACAAATAAAAATAAGTACAAAAGAATTCAAATAACTCACTTATTACTGGCACAGTTATTTCACCTGGCCCAGAAAAGGAAAGAAAAAAGAAAAGGAACTCCCACAATATAAAATTAGATCAGACTTCATCCCAGTTGACGTCAATGTTTTCTATTTTGAATGTCCATTAGATGCAACACAGAGACAGACACTTACCCACAAACCAAGTGAATGGTGATAATCACCAACCCCACTCCTTTTAAATATCATCTCGTAGATTCCCTGAAATATAAATAGAAACATATTATTGGCTCCCATAGTTACATTTGATGCACAAGCCTTAAATCCTCTCTATTATAGAGCAAGGGACAAAACAAATTCTACTTTTACTTGCTTGTAAGTTAGCATAGCTCCCCACAATCCAGAGTATCCAGCCAGTTCTGACAGATTCTCGAGAACTGGTAGCAGAAATTTTGAGTAGTTCAGAGAACCGGCAAATAGGCAGGCCTCGCCCTGCTGCTTCCCAGCCTCCCAGCTGATCTTCTTTTGTTGCTCTGAACAGGAGAAGGGAGTTGGAAAGCAAGTTAGTGGGGTGGGGAGTGAACGAGGATTTTGCAGTAACCTTCCCATACCATGCCCACAAAGCCACAGGCACACAGCCACACCACGCCCACCAAGCCACAGCCACAGAACCAGTAGTAAAAAAAATTGAATCCCACCACTGCCATAATCTAGTATTTTTTGGAAGAGTCAGGGAAACTTTGACTTCTAGCATTCTGAACCAAAAAGACCAATCCCAGTTCAAGAAAAGAGAAATGACTTGCTGAAAAAGTAATGCAGATGCCTTGCGAATTGTCTGCAAAAAAATACACAAAATGGATTCACACAGTATATAGTTGAGAAACAATTTGGATCCATTTGTATGAATCATATATACAGGTTTTCTCAGTAAGCTATTTAAGAGACAATGCCCCATATGCCTCCGATCTCCATTCTTCTTAGAAAGCACATTTGCTTCCTTCCGATCTCAATGGGGTCAGTGGGTCAGTGATGTCATAAACAGAAATAAGTGGATGAAGCTTGCATAATGAGAGTACTATCATACTTATAGCTGTCATACTTTTTGAGTTCTCATGTGTGTAATTTGATACCAAAGCAATATGGGAACTACTGGTATCACTCCCTAGGGAAAATTATTCTATTTAACTAGTTCTTACCAGGAAGTAATAAATTGCAATTCTGTGAATGTAAAATGGAATGTCCTTGTTTCTTTTGTTCATTGAAACAGGGAAGCAGGAAGGTGGCGAGGGTTCTTGCGTGAACTGTAAGCATTTCTCTAGGATTAGCACGGGAAACTGTCACACATTTTGTTTTGATTCTGTTCTGCAAGCACGGGAGCTAGTAACTTCTACTTTTAAATGTAAGATCCTATGCATAGTCCATGGAGTATTAGCCCCTAACACAGGTATAATCAGAAAATCTATTGTTTTATATTTTAAAAACTCTGCTGAAACTAATACATGATTTTTCTTTAAGTAGTGTGCCTTTTCATAAAGTTTCTTCTAAAGAAAGGCTTGCAAAGCAAAAATATAAAAAATGATCTGTGGAAATGAAGAGAACAATGGAAAGGTTAAGAAATGGAGAGCCCTACAAGTTTCTTGCAGATGTTTCCCACACTAGGTAACATCATCAGTCATCAACAGGATTAGCACTGATGATGTTACTTAGTTGGTTAATGAAACGTCTGCAAGAAAACAACCAGAAAAACAATCAGAAAACACCAAGGATCCTGCAGAATTGATACTTTTTTCATGTTGATGTTTCTCGGTAGAACTGTTTCTTGCTACCTGGTTTGCTCCATATAGTGTGTACAATGCCAATTCCTGCTATAACTAATGCAGTTCCTGTACTTAATCTTCAGGTAGCTTTTTATTATTTATCCAAGGTCACAGATTCCAGAATTCTCAACCAACATGGAATTTGCTGCTATCAACTTTGCTAATGGTCTCTAAAAGGCCAGGGGAGAAGGATGAGGGTCCAACCTGCAGTTTTTTGATCCCTGTTTATTATCACTAGACTGCAAAGAAGCATATATTAAATTAGAGCCCAGTTGGTACTGTGGTTAGAGTGCAGTACTGCAGACTACTTCAGCTGACTGCTAGCTGCAGTTCGGCAGATCAAATCTCACCGGATCAAGGTTGACTCAGTCTTCCATTCTTCTGAGGTGGGTAAAATGAGGATCCAGATTGTTGGGGGCAATATGCCAACTCTGTAAACCACTTAGAGTGGGCTGTAAAGCACTGTGAAGTGGGATATAAGCCTAAGTGCTATTGCTATTGCTAAATTAGTAGTTGCCAGCAGTTGAAAAGGATTTCAGCATGACACTCTTTCCATGCTTGTGAGTTTCCTGGTTGCATTATATTCTTACGTATTGTGGTTCCAAAAGTCCTTGAATAGGATACATGTGAGAAGGTTAGTCTGCACTGAGAAGGGATGACTCAAGATTTTAGAGTGTTGGTACTTGATCTTAAAAAAAAATAAAGAAACGAGAAGTTGAATGTGGGACCGTCTTCAGATAAAATATTAGACATACCTGAGACCTGTTTCATGGCTATAAAAAATATAAATTTTGTTTTTTGTTTCCTGTTTTGGCTTCCTCCCATGAGTCCAGAACTGGTCTAGGAGCATGTCAGCCCAAATAGCTGGCATTGAAGTCTCCTCATCTGAGCTTTCAAAATTATTCCGCAACAGCAGGTTGAATGTTGACATATTAATGACCTTCCAAAACAGGAGGACTAGAAAATCAGGGAATGCTCTGGTGTATGTCCTAAGGCAATTATGTGGTTGCATCATTCCCACTGAAGAATAGAAACATGGAAATGAACAGAAGAGAAGCTGGAGACCTCTGTGCAGATCAAAAGAGGGTGATCCCTCTTGAGGTTTGGCAATCAATATTTAAAGTCTGAATGCCTATTTCACCTCAGTCATGGTCACTGGTCTCCCATGGCCTTTGTTTCCTATCTTGCTTATGTAAATTATATTCATCAAATGAATGTACTGGATGGAAACATCAAGTAGATGCTAAACTTAGTTTAACTGATGTCTCATGGCGCAAGAGCAATACAACTTTATAAATGGGTCTATTTTGCCTTGATCTAATGCCATGAAAGCAGGACAAATAGCACTCGTGCTCGGAGCCAAATAAATGTTGGGCAAAAATTATTTTTTACTTTGTTGTTATTTTAAAATATAGCTCAACTATTCTCTCTCTCTCTCTCTCTCTCTCTCTCTCTCTCTCTCTCTCTCTCTCCCTCCCTCCCTCCCTCCCTCCCTCCCTCCCTCCCTCCCTCCCTCCCTCTCTGTCACTCTCTCCCTCTGTCTCTGCTCATGAGAATCAGGGGTGAAATTCAGCAGGTTCTTACAGTATTTCGGAGACCCGGAAAATACCACCTCTGGCTGGCCCCAGAGTGGGGTGGGAATGAAGATTTTGCAATATCCTTCCTCCAGGAATGGGGAGAGAATGGGGATTTTGCAGTATCCTTCACCTGGAATGGGTGGGAGTGGAGATTTTGCAGTATCCTTCTCCTGCCATGCGAACCAAGCCACGCCCAAAGAACCGGTAGTAAAAAAAAATGAATTTCACCACTGGTGAGAGTGTGTGTGGTTTACAATGAAATCTTAACTGACTATGAAGAAACATCTTAAAATTAGTACATTTACTAAAACTTAATCCACAGAAGTAATATTTAAACTAGCTAGTTTTGGGGAGTGAAGGGATAACAAGAAGCATTACTAAGGAATTTACTATCCCTTCACCGAGCTCCCTTTTGAATCTGAATGGTCTTTGACAAGTACTCCCCATGGCCAGGTCCCTTAACCAACCATGTAGAGGAATAACTCATTTCTCTATTACTCTTTGGAGTAATTACTGAAAAGCTATTAAGCACATTGTATCAAAATACTGAACAGTGGAGGAGGATTTGTTTTCTTTGAGATAGTTATTTGCATTCCAGTGGTTATTCTAAGTCAATATAATAATAGCAATAACAATAGCACTTAGACTTATATACATGATAATATGAAATTTTATACTAATGGTAAGTGAGGACTATGGGGAGGATGCTTAAAAGCTTTGTTATTAAAGATAAACAATTTTATATAGAATACAATATAAAGATGTAATATTATTGGATGATTTCAGGATGATGTAATGAAATGCCATAATATAAACTTATTTTAAATTTAGAATATTTTACATAAAAAGGATGTAATAATAGTTATAGTCAAATGAATGTTTAATAATCATAATAATAATAATAATATATCAGATTGATGATATGAGATTTTATGTAAATTGCAAGTGAAGATTATTGTGAGGAAGCACAAAAACTGTGTAACCAATCGACATACTGTAGGTAACAGGAGGGTGCTTTTTTATGTTTTGTGTGTGTTTATGTTTGTTTGTTTTATTTTTGTCTAAAAATAAAAACTTTTTAAAAAAGAAAAGAAGGTAAAGATAATTAAAAGATTAGATTAGATTAGATTGTTTATTTGTATGCCGCCCTTTTCCCTGGGGGGACTCAGGGCGGCTCACAATCCAAAGGAAGGGGGGGAAAACAAACTTTTACATATAAGACAGTACATGATTAAAAACGCAACATTCATACCATTCGGGCGGGTTACAATCTTTAGCCCCAGGCCTGACGGGATAGCCAGATTCTAAGGGCTGTGCGGAAGGTCTGAAGGGTGGTGAGGGTACGAAGCTCCACGGGGAGATCGTTCCATTGGGTCGGGGCTACCACCGAGAAGGCTCTCCTCCGCGTGGTGGCCAGTCGGCATTGGCCAGCGGATGGAACTCGGAGGAGGCCTAAACGATGAGATCTAATGGGTCGTGTGGAGGTGATCGGCAGTGGGAAATGTTCACCCTTGTCAAAACCAGACAGGCAAATGAGTTAGGGCAGGAATCAATTCACTATCCTTGCTGGCAAGAGACTGACACCCTTTGCTTGTGAGCAAGGGATGGTTAACTAAATTTTCAACTGTATCCTAATATAGCATGGAGATGATTTCTTCCCCTAGTTCTGTCATTGTTATGAAAGAATCACTTCACACATTCTTTATTGAATTGGAATACATAGTGTAAGATTCCCGTTAGCATTCTCAACCACTATTGTAATATCCAGATTTATTCGAATATTTTAGTGTCTCTTAAGTTATAGTTATCAATGCGGGACCAGCTCTAAGCTAACACCAAATAGATACCACTCTAGAGGTGCCAAATGTTAGGGATTCCCAAACCTGAAAGGACACCTGAAAATCACAATTAAAAAAGTGAAAAACAATAATAGCATAGGACACTCCTTAAACCAGCATGTCCGCTTGAGGGTAAAATATAATTTTGCAAAAAGTGAAAAAATCGTTTGGGGCTGAAAATCATAAGTTTAAAGCTGAAGGAAAAAAGAAACAAGATGGTGGTTTTTTTTTTGAAATTCCACACAAAATCAGACAATGAATCAAACCATCAGGGATAAATCTTTCCTGGGGTACCAAAATGCCAGCCCTGAAATATCATCCTATATGGAAGGATATTTATAATCTCAATAACATGTATATGTACTTACTTTATTAAGAGAATTTACTGTCCAACCAATATGCCCACATATTTTACTGAGATGAATTTACATTAAACTGAGCATTTCTGAGAGCCCAGTACAGAAATGCACTGTCAGTTTTCAATAAGGATTAAAAGATTATGAATGTCTGTTCCATTTAACTGTCAGAAATAGCTTTCAGGAATACTGTCCTGGTCTGGCAAAGTTTCCTTCTATTTTTTTAATTAAATCCTTAGAGAAATTTTCCACATTTCTGGCCTACAGACAAATCACGTTTGTACTTCCTTGGATGCAAATACCATGCCTTGTAGACTTGCCTCAGATACCAGGACTGAAGTATATAATGATGGAATTAGTGTGATAACATCTTAGTGTGATAACATCTTCAAATATATAGCATAATTTGGTATTATCACACTATGTTGCAGATATCATTTATTTTACATTTCAAAGTGCCCAATGCTGGTATGTGTGTGTGTGTTTCTACATGTATATATGTACACACACATGTGTGATAGATATGATAGCTCTTTAATAATATATTATAATTAAAAGAGCCGAGGTGGCGCAGTGGTTAAATGCAGCACTGCAGGCTACTTCAGCTGACTGCAGTTCTGCAGTTCGGCTGTTCAAATCTCACCGGCTCAGGGTTGACTCAGCCTTCCATCCTTCCGAGGTGGGTAAAATGAGGACCCGGATTGTTGTTGGGGGCAATATGCTGACTCTGTAAACCGCTTAGAGAGGGCTGAAAGCCCTATGAAGCGGTATATAAGTCTAACTGCTATTGCTATTGCTATTGCTATTTTAATTCACAAAATATAACTAAGCAACTCTCACCCACCCCCCTCATGGATCAGCTGAACCTCATTCCAAGTAATGTTGCCTTCTCCCAGTGGTGGGTTTCAAAAACTTTTGGAACGTCTTCTGTAGGTGTGGCCTGCTTTCTGGGACCACTGGTGGAACCTCTTCTAACCGGTTCGGTTAATTTGATGAACTGGTTCTACCAAATAGGTGCAAACTGGTAGGAACCCACCTCTGCCTTCTCCTTAGATCAACCATGAATCTGCTGCTCTGAAACATCCATTCATTTTCTGAAGAATTCCGAGCACATTTACTAGTTATTGCTAGTCCTCAAGTATATAACTTTCTAATTGGAATCCTCAGTGGCTTAGAAGGGGGCACGGGTTTGATGTCCCAACCACAGCTGCCAGTTTGAGGCCAGTAAAGGTTGCTGGAGAAGATCTTATTAATTCTGTTTACACAATTTTCACTCTTTTACAGCATATTGTTAGAGGAAAAACTGAAACAAAAAGATGTAATCTTTAGGCAGTGAACATTATGAATTTGAAAAACACAGCATGCCTTATAGTAGCATTGAAGTTTTTTTTTTAACTTTGGAAACTGTTTCACGTAAGAATGAAAAGATTCTTAAAATTTGAAGTTGTTCACACTGAATTTCAAGCTCTTAAGGGAGTTTTGCAATATTTATTGTTAGATGAAGAAGCAAAGCAACCAGGGTGGACTATTGGGGTATCCTATGCAGTGTTAACTGTTTGTTGTTTGATATTCGAATTGAATATTGCAGGTCTGTTTAATTCAGTAACATCTATTTGTAGTTGACACATTCAGTATACAAATTTGTTGGATACAGTCTAAACTTTTAGAGTGTTTATTAGTGTTACATACTGACAGACAGTATGGTAGTTTCCACTCAGGTCCTCTGTTCCAGTGGGAGCAATACTTGAATGTTATTGGTTGAATGGTCTGATTCTGACAGCTCCCTATAAAAGGGCTGCTGCCAGACAGAGTCTTTGCTGGATTGTAAATAGTTGTCACTTAATAAAGAGCTGTTGTGGCTGAAGCTTGAGTCTGCTTCATCCATTCACCCTATCTAACAATTAGTATTTCAAGATAATTTAAATATTGGTATTATTCATTTAAACTTAGAGGTTGTTCTATTATCTCTACTCAGCATTATCTCTACTGAAAAAGTCATTTAGTGTTATGTCTGAGACTGGGCAAACGCGAAGTGTCAATCATCTCCACCCAATGACAGGATTGGTTGGTCAATGTAGGCGGCGCCTAAGGAAGCTAACGTCATTCTGATTGGTTGTTTGTTTGACAGCTCTTTTATATCGGAGCTGTCAAACCAGAGTTTCTTAGTTCTGTCATGATTTGTGCTTAGTTGATGTTGAATAAACCTTTACTGTTGACTGGATCGCCTCAGTCAAGTAAATAATATTAGTGCATAATATTTAGTTTTTCGGTGTATTTTTTTTCCTGACACTTTTTAATTTGTCCTGTTACCCCACTCCCTTTTTTCCTTTTATGTTAGCTTGTATTTTACTGGTTGTTTTGAAATTTTGGAGAAAGAGGCGGGAAGAGGGAGAGGAAGAGACAGACAGACAGACCAGAAGCCATCTGAATTGGGTAGAATTGTCTCAGGGTGCTCCTACTCTTCCCTCAGGGATCTTCAGATCCCCCCCTCTCCACCACTTTAACAGGCTTGTGCTTGACTGTCTCAAAAACAACTGTTGTGGCCCGCCAGCAGCCAGTGGAGCTGGCAGAATATTCAGACAGTGAGCAGGTTGGGGAGGAACATGGGCCAGTCTTGGAGCCTGGGGAAAGCTATAATGAGGGCTCTGTGTTGGAGACCGAAAGGGGGTCAGAGCCGTATGCCAGTTATCAGCTGCCTTCAGAGTCAAACATCAGGGAGGCAGACAAACAGCTGGAGCCTGTTCCCAGTGTGGGCATGCACATAGTTGCCAGATGAAGGAAACAGCTAAAGAACAGGGGTTGACTTGGGAGTAAGCTCACAGGTGGAGTATGAATGGCCCTTCCCAGAGGAAATAAAAGGGGAGCGAAAGGGGAGTGGAGTTTGCAGAAGACAATTAGTTTGATTAATTGGTTTGTTACTCTCCTTGCCATTTCTGCAGATATGGCATGTCAGTTCCCCAAACCCGATAAGGTCTGTGACTGTAAATCCTCCCTTGACAGACTTTGCTGGATGTAAATGAGCAGAATGCATAGTAAATTAATCAAAGTGGTTTTTGTTGGGACAATGAGTTTGCTTCATGCTCTGGGGAAGTCTAGGACAGAACAACAATAAGCCTGTCTCGAATCCATTTTTTTTCTGCTAGGCATTACACTTCTGCCCTTTCTCTTTCTTTTTTCAAAAACATTTTCCTTAAATGTCCACATTTCTTCTCCTCTTACCAATACAGTGGAAACTCTGCTTTGCTTGAGGCAAATATGGTCTCTTTCTCTACTCTCTGGATATGCTGTCAGCTAAAAAGAACAACCAGTCTAAATGACTGTATACGTAACAAAATAGTAGAGAGTCAGGGATGATTACATGCTGCCCATATAGGTAGTCCTCATTTAGCGGCCACAGTTGGACCCGGCAACTTGATTGTTAGGCAAAGCGGTCACTAATTGAAGGCACTATAATTTTTCAGATTTTCTTTTTACAAGAATTGGTTGTAAAGTTTCTTTTTTATTACTACCATAACTGTGAACGGCTGCTGTACAAGGTTACATAAAGGCTAACTCTGCTTTAGTTTGGTCTTCAGTTTGGGGACTTTAACATAATTCTTAATATACTCATCTTGATTGACATTACTTCAAAACAAATCATGTATATGTCATCCTCTTAAAGAACATCTCTTCCATAGCTAGAAACCTTACAATTTAGATTTAAAATATCAAAGATATCTCAGCCAGAATCTTGGATTCTATGTTGCTTAATAAAAAATATGATGGGACTGATGAGAGGAAGGGCCATGGATTGAGACTTCTGGATAATCTTGAAAGGGGAATAATGAGCCATATTTACAAAGACATGCCAGTTATTTCTCTTGGTCCACTGTAAAAAGAAATACTTTGTACCCAATATTCTTGTGATGCAAAATTTAAAAAAAGCCATTTTAAGTTGTCTCTCAAGAAAAGCACTGTTTTTTACTAAGGTTCTTTTGGATTTTTCTTTTAAATGCAGATTTTTTCCCCCTTTAAGTATGTCCTTGAATTTCATCCCAGACACAATTAATAGACTTATTTGTTTTTCCTAACTATAAAAGATTGGCCCTGGAAGCTTCAATGCAACTGATTTGTTACTGTTTTATCAAATTGGGAGTACTATTCTTCACCATGGATTGTGATGAATAATTGTTTTATTGTCATTCATTTGTAACATTTTTATACACAGTGTCATTGAGATGACTGGCCATACAAATTGTTTAAATAAAGATAAACAATATCTCCTTCTCCTCCTAGAAGATATGCAGCCCATATCACATAGTGCTTCCATTGGGGAATGTAGGTATCTTTGGACAAATCTTCCAAAAAAACTGATCAGCAAGCTTGCTGTTATACTGCCATGTTATAAGAATTTACTGCTAGGAGAGAGTCACAATATGGGAGCCTGATCCATATTCTTTTGCACACAGTTCTATTTAGACAGAAAAATGATTGCCCCCTTAAAAGAGCTGAAAGTTTTCTCCAAGAAAGCACCAAATAAAACAAAATGCACCGAGAATCTTGAGTCTATCCAACACATTGGCATTTACATGTTGCATTTTGGACACAAGGGTCCAAAGATGCATACCCCTCTTTGATAGATTGCCCCACATTGTACTTGGATGTAAAAAACAGGTGACGATATACAAGTTACTTTTCAGATATGATGGAACTGCAACCTCAAGAATTCACAGATAGTGATAAGTATAGTCCAAGATACCTGAAAAACACCTGATATAGGAAAACCTGTTTCAAACTTTTGGCAAGTCATGAGAGCCATTTCAATAGTAATCCTCATCGGGAGCAGAACTGCCATTCAACAGTTTCCCCCCACCCTTCCACATGATGCAACAGAGCACTGGAATTATACATGTTTGCATGTGATATATGGAATACACTAATGGAAATCTATAAACAGGAGCTATATTCTGTTAACTTACTTTCATATTATTTATTACAGTTTTGTAATAAACCTTTCCAGAAGGAACCCCAGGCAATATACATATATTTTTTCATAATGACAGTGTAAGATAGATGACATTAATAAAGAATATACCTGGCCTATTGTAACCCAGAGAACTTTGTGGATTAATTGGTTAGAATCTGGATATATTGTATTCAAAGTCTTTATACTGCAATGTATTGCTCTGCTTCTCTCTGTATACCCATCATGTGTTATTACGCTGGGCTATACAGTCTTCTAAGGAATGTGGTGGCTTAGTGGCTAAGACGCTGAGCTTGTCAATCAGAAAGGTCAGCAGTTTGGCTGTTCGAATCCCTAGTGCTGAGTAATGGATTGAGTTCCCGTTACTTGTCCCAGCTTCTGCCGACCTAGCAGTTCAAAACATATAAAAATGCAAGTAGAAATATAGGAGCCACCTTTGGTGGGAAGGTAACAGCATTCTGGCACCTTTGCCGTTTAGTTATGCCAGCCAAATGACCATAGAGACATCTTCGGACAGTGCTTGCTCTTCGGCTTTGAAATGGAGATGAGCACTACCGCCTAGAATCAGGGCCGACTTGCACATATGTGGGAGGGGAACCTTTACCTTTTATACAGTCTTCATGGACATTTTGATTTAAATGAAAATTGTTTTTACTCTCTTCTCTAACATCCAACATCTGTGACAGATATAATATCTGAAGAAGCAGGTCTGCGGAATAATTTTGTAATCTAAATCTTTGACATGGATGAAACTAACACCAGATGCAGATCATGTATGTGGAAATATTAGGGTATGAGCCAAATGTTATAAGCCAGGCAATGCATTAAACAGTGCATTTGAGAAATGGCTTGTATAATTTTTCATACATATTCCCTTACAGCCTAGAATTTTGCCAGGATTGGGGGTGGGGGGATGTGCGCTAAATAGTTAATGGGGAAAACTCTGCTGCCAATGATTTTATACGCAAACACCTTGCTTCACTCTCTTCCTCTTACTACACAACCATTACTTCATCTCCAGTAATATGTTGATTAGGTTGCAGGCTATTGACTGGAATTAAAATATCATTCGATCTATAAATTGTAGCCAATCAACATGACTTGTGATCAGGCCTCAAAATTCTCAATAGGATTGAATAATAGAAGGGAGGTAAATCAAAGCTAACAGCTCTTAGCTCCAGCCAGTCTGTCTCCACTTAAGGCATCCATTCAGCTGGGAAGCATATCAAAATTTATAACCTAGACATTTATTGTGTGGGGCATTAAAATGATGAGGAACCCTACACTCATGCCATGAGAGCCATTAAGAGGAGATATGGCCTATATTTCCCTCATGCTAAACAATTGCTCAGTAGCCAAAAGCAGCCGGGGGAACTTAGAACACATTTTATCTACAGGCTAGTTGGATTTAATCTCTGTATAATGACAAAAGTCTTTTCTTTTGAAAAAGAATATTACAATCCAGAGCATCCTATCCTAGAGGAAAGTCTCCACTGAAGGTTGATCAGATTTATTGCTGGGAAGGTTGGTGGGAAGCTCAGAATTACGTAAGACATTTACAGAATATTAAGAATTTTCCCATATGGATCTTATTATGGGGCAACCAGTAAAGGAAATTCTTGAATCAGGTTTATGGCAGCAGATACTGTATAGTGGAGGTATGATACTTCTGGGGAGCGTCTTTGATTGTGATAATGAGATGCCTTAACTATGCTTGTGCTTTTCATATGCACCATCAGCACCTTGAAAAGTACGCCCTTGTTTTGTTTGTTCAATAAAGTTGCAACAGTTTATAAAAATAAGAATAAAAAAATCATTGACATTTTTAAAGCCAAGTGAGAACAGTGAATCTCCCAGATTACCTGAATTCAGTGCTTTGCTTTACTATTAGAAGCACTATCAGTTGTAATTGCAAGGAGAAGGATAGAGGTTAATCACATAGAACTAACATTGAGATTTTAAAAAAAAGAGGGTGAAAGAAAGTTTTATTTTACATATATTTTGCAAATCCTATGCATGAGCATATAACTGTAGGAACCCTGGATCACTAGCCATTTCTCCATTCCGGACTGAGTTAGAAGAAAGAAGTAGTAGGAATGGCAGGTGCTCTTTAATGTAAGGACAGTCAGGACCTTCTTCTCACCTGGATATGCAATAGACTAGGGGTCTTCAAACTTGGCAATTTTAAGGCTTGTGGACTTCAGCTCCCAGAATTCTCCAGCTAGCAGCTGGCTGAAGAATTCTGGGAGTTGAAGTCCACAAGTCTTAAAGTTGCCAAGTTTGAAGACCTCTGCAATAGACGTACCAACCTTCAGGCTGAGTTAGCATTTTGAAGCTCATCTTATAGCAGGCATATATAATCTGAAAATTCTCAAGATTGGGAGCACAAGGTTATTGCCAAATTGCAACAAACAGTGAAACTAGAAGGCAAACATTATAAAGGCATGAAACATACAATTTATGTGTGCTCACTTGACTTGAATCACATTAGCTTTCCTTGGTTCCCACCCATATTTTTGGATGCACCTCAAAGGAGAACAAGGTGGCTCACTCTCCTTTCCCTCGTTTTGGGAAATACTCTAGGATGAAACAAACCTGCTCAGCCTAAAGTGGACTTTTTCCAGTCAGAACAGAACTGGAATTAACAAAATACAGTATGAGATTTATGTGCCAGATTAAAGAGAAACTTAATCCTCCTTGATCTTTGCAGTTTCCTCCCAGAAGTTGATTTGAGGGAGTCCTTCAGTAAGTGATTTGTGATCTAACCCACAAGGCCATTGACCGCCCTAGAGAGGAGGTACATTTCTAACAGAATTCAATACTTTTAAAACAGACTTTTTATTACTCCAAAGAGGCTTTTTAATGTATTTATTTTAATTGCAATGCACATATTTGCCTCAACGAATGTAGTGATTATTTTTCAGGACAAATCCATTCTTCATAGTCAGAGGTCTGTTTCAACCCAGAGTGCATTCTACCAAAAATTTCTACAACAAAGTGAGCAGTAGCGGGCACAGCCTCAATGATAAATCATACAGGAGCCCATATTGTAATTATGGCAATCTGAACTATAAAATAAATTAAAACGCAGCACAAATTATTCCCATTTGCATCCAAATTCTTCACAGTTTTGCAGTCAACAATAGAACCTACCACATAATCTGAAGCAGTGAAAAATGTTCATGAACATATGTTTCTTCCCATTGCACTGTCATCTGCTATGGCATCTGTAGATTATGCAGCCTGTCTGAATTGAGCAGCTTTTTCCTCTAAGTTAAGGAAACTCTAGGACAATGGTTCCGTCCCTGCCTAATACGAGGTACAAATGCAGATAGGCATTTTGGGGTTAATAACTTCACAGTATTATAAAACACAAAGATTTATTTCCAGAGAACTTTGCCAGGCAGTCAGCCAACAGTCAGCCTTTTCTACCATTGTGTTCTATGCATGCCTCTTCAGAAACAGATTATCAGTGTCTTATGAAGATTAATTTTCAGATTATAGATGCAGCCTTCATGGTATGATCCTGGAGGAGTGGCTGAAAACATCTGAAGATATGAAACTGATTTTGGCCTCTTGAATTAGGTCAATTGTTAAAAGCATTTGCACTGACGCCCTTTGCCAGTTCAATCATAGGGTGCACCACAACCAGGATATGTGAGATAGATAGATAGATGATAGAAGAAAGAAAGAAAGAAAGAAAGAAAGAAAGAAAGAAAGAAAGAAAGAAAGAAAGAAAGAAAGAAAAAAAGAAAGAAGACAGATAGACAGACAGACAGAGATAGCCACTTGATAAAAAGTGTGTACACTTTTTATGGATCAATTACATCAGCAAGTATTGCCCAATTGGCAAAAGAAAGCTCAGGACAGTATTGGTTGGAAACATATGGAAGAGGCCTTCACAATGCAGTGGAAAGACAACGGCTAAAATGATGAGGATGAGATATATTCTAGCACAGTAATGGCTAACCTTTTTGTCATCATGTGCAGAAAGAGTGTGCCCGCACCCATATTGTGCAATGCGGCATGACACTCCCCTTGCGCCCCTCCTGCACATGCATGTGTGACCCCCACTGTGCTTCCCCCAGCACCCTCACACATGTGTGTGCAATCCCCCTGCATGCCACTTTGGCCTAGTAGGCCTTCCTGCAGCGTCCTGGGGCCAAAAATGGGCTACCAGAGGGCGCCACACACAACCCCACAGCCTGTTTTTTTGCCCCCGGAGGCCTCCCTGCAGCCACCTGTGACCAGAAATGAGTCGCGGGAGGCATGCTACACCCCCAAACTCCCTCCTGTCCCCCATGCATGTGCATGCAACCCCACGCATATGCCCAACGCATGCATGGCAGAGACCCAAAAAATAGCCAAAGGGAGGCGCATGCGCATTTGTGGTGGAGCTGAGCTGGGCGATGGCTCACGTGCCTGCAGAGAGGGCTCTGCATGCCACCTGTGGCATGCATGCCATAGATTTGCCATTCTGGTTCTAGCATCTTACTTCATTTTCAAAAAAAAGTTCAAATTATTTAAGTTACTAAAATTTGTCTGACTCATTTGGCTGACTGTTCTCCCTGCAACAACTTTTTCTTTTATAATAACTATTCCCTTTGTATATAGATTTCAGAAAAATATTTCCTGAATGAATACTTGACAGGGAGAGGTAGTCATTGGCAGAAGCCAACCACTGCTATAATCTGTGCTGAGAATTCATTTTCTTTTACAGTTTCCATATTGTCTCTACTTCATCCTGCAGAAGGTCTATCTATGAATCTGCACTAATTTGATAGCACCTAATCAGTGCTAATCAGTCATTGTTTACCGGTTTTTTTATAGTCTTCAAGGTATTTTAAAAAGTAAAAAAGATAAGGCAGATGTAAACAATTTATTCATATATTTACTTATCTGCAATAGCCTTGTTGGCTTACTATCATGATCTCTTTATTCTCAGGCACTTGTAGTAGTATCAGTGGTGGGTTTCAAAATTTTTTAGAACCTCTTCTGTAGGTGTGGCCTGCTTTGTGGGAGTGGCTTGCCGGCCATGTGACTGAGTGGGAGTGGCTAGGCAGCCATGTGGCTGGGTGGGCATGGCCAACTTGTAAAATGTGGTGAAACTCACTTAACAACGCTCTTGCTTAGCAACCAAAACGTTGGCTCAGAAACTCTGGTATTTGAAGCACGCAAGTCTTAAAGCTGTCAAGTTACAAGACACTTGCACCCCTAACCTTTTAGAAAAAAAACCAGGGGTGTTCAAACTTGACAGCTTTAAGACTTTAAGGTTTAGATAGGACTCTTAGAGGTGGGCGGGGAGATTGGTGAGCCAGCCAATCAGTGAGTGGTAGGCGGGGCAAGCATGGTGTGGACAGGCGGGGGGGAGGGAGATGGAACCGGTTCTAAATGGCATGGTAGATTTTTGGAACCTCTTCTATAGAAGAGGTTAAAACTGGCAGGAACCCACCCCTGAGTAGTATGTAAAGTTATGATCTTAGCTTGGCTTAATTTGGGACTGATTGTTGTTTCAAATGGTACATTACTGTAAGGTATATTAATTTTATAAGGTGTTAGCATGCCTTTTGTTTAAACAAGGTTTATCTCTATATTCAAGAAATTCTTTTTTCAGTTTTGTTGCCTAAAGGTAACTAGATTTATAGAACTCTGTGAGTTATTAATCCCATTCAACCTTTTGTCTTTTATTTGCGCAAGGGTTTGGAATGAAACTGCCCTGTCCCTCCTTTAGACTTTCTTTTTGAAAAACTGAAATGAAAAAAGTAATATCTAGTCTATTTCTAACTATCATAGTGGCAGCCTGGTAATTGTACTCAATTTATTTTCTGTCACTTTTACACTGCTTGGAACACAGCAATCAAAATAGCCAGTTATTTTAGAACAGAAAGGGAACAACGTGTAGGCGAGATTGGAAAACATATGCAAGATAGAACGCCGTAAGATCAATTATGTAGTCCTGTAAAGTTCAATATTATCTATGCAACATTGGTAATTGTTTTGGTTGCTTTTATTTTAATTTGCATTTTCATGTTACTTTTCTTCCCTCCAATTGGCACATGCATTAAATTTAATTTAGGCACTCTTGGTAATGCTAGTAATGGTGATCAGCTGCTTGAAGTATTGGAACCCCATTTCCAACCATTCTTATCCACTGAGTCAACACCAAATCGTACTAGCAATAGCACGTAAACTTACATAGTGCTTCACAGTGTTTTACAACCCTCTCAAAGCAGTTTACAGCCTGTCTATTGCTCCCAACAATCTAGGTCCTCATTTTACCGACCTCGGAAGAATGGAAGGCTGAATCAACCTACAGCCGGTGTGTGTGTGTGTGTGTGTGTGTGTGTGTGTGTGTGTGTGAAAATATTTCCAAAGAAGCTTCTGAATTCCAATAGCAGGTATAAAAAAATAAATAAAGGGACAAGGTTGATCTGCTATCCCAAAGTTTCATAATTTTGCTTTTATTCCCAGTTACATTTTTTCCTAAGCTAAGTAGTCCCATGTTTTAATACCTTCCATTTCTTTTAAACAAGACATAAAAGGATTGAAAATATTGTGTTTTTTCAGATGATGTACCCTGGAATTTCACAATCCTGAATAGTTTGGTAACTCATAAATCTTTACTGTTCACCTCTGAACTTTCACAATCAGGTTTGGAACTCGTGAAGATGCCTTCAAAGAACTCATGGAGGTGCCTTCAGATGTACAGCTCTCTGTATGAAGCCTTCTCCAGCGCAGACAGGCTGTAGGATTATCTTTCTTAAGATGGGAATCTTTATAATCTTTCTTAAGATGGGAGGAGCTGCTTACATAATGAATTCAGCATGGGGTGTATCACTGATGTGAGATATAGTACCATAGAATTAGAAAAGGCTACAACTATCCCTTTACACAATCCAAGAGTCCCAATTAAAACATCTCCTAGAGTGGCTTGGCCATGATATCCAGTGAAATAGAATTACCAAATCTGGATCTGAATCATCGCAAGATGGCAGGAAAGAAATATAACACTTTTAACTCTTTTCTGCCATTGTGCCATGATCCATAATTTTGCAGTGCAAATTTGGTAGTCCTAGTAAAAGCTCCTAAACATTGGTTCCACTGTAGATAATTTAAGTGGAATCAGCTTTCTTGTTTTCATTTCTATAGGTAAAGGTAAAGGTTCCCCTCACACATATGTGCTAGTCATTCCCAACTCTAGAGGCTGGTGCTCATCTCCGTTTCAAAGCCGAAGAGCCAACGCTGTCCGAAGACATCTCCGTGGTCATGTGGCTGGCATGACTAAATGCTGAAGGCGCATCGAACGCTGTTACCTTCCCACCAAAGGTGGTTCCTATTTTTCTGCTTGCATTTTTACATGCTTTTGAACTGCTAGGTTGGCAGAAGCTGGGTCAAGTAATGGGAGCTCACTCCATTACGTGGCGCTAGGGATTCGAACCACTGAACTGCCGACCTTTCTGATCAACAAGCTCAGCATCTTAGCCACTGAGCCATCATGCCCCACGTTTCTATAGATGAAATGCCATTTTGCATATAGTCTAGAGCAGTGTTTCTCAACCTTGGCGACTTTAAGTCCTGTGGACTTCGACTCCCAGAATCCCCCAGCCAGCTTTACTTAAAGTCGCCAAGGTTGAGAAACACTGGTCTAGAGTATACTAGCTTTTTTACAACAGTCTATACTATGCATAGAATCAGCAGTACGTAAATATATAGTCCTGTGAAGGAATTTAGCAATGCCAGCTGGCCCTACTTTATTTTACTTATGCTTATTATATGTATGTGCTATATTTGGTATTAGATAAAGCATGAAAGTATTAGATAAAGCCTTCTTGTCACCTTCTTGCCATATAAAAGATGTTTTCAGTGCATGCATTCAAAAATAGCAACTATTAATATGCACACACACTTACTTAGGTACCTACAGAAATACTAATCAAAAATCTTCTTGTCACTCTCAGAAAGTATCCTGGAAGTTTGAAGAGAGCTCTGGACTTCTGTACTCCCAGACCTGATCAACATGGGGGAGGTAAAGTGATATATTTCAGGCTCAGCTTCAGACGGCCTAATTGAAAGCACTGGGAACTAGGACTTCTGAGCTCCTGGGGATCTGGTTTTCCATTGGAGAACACCTGCCTTACTCCTTCTGTTGCTCTAGGGCTTAAAAGAAAAGTGCTAACATGAAGGCTTTGCAGTCTTAACCTGCTAATGAATATTTATGAAGTAAAAAGGTGGTTGTGTAGAAATGCCCACAATTATCTGTGGCTCCCTGTTAAGTCTTGTTTGAGAAGCAAACCTGGGTGTCTGTAGCAAGCCAGAATGACATATCAAAGGGATACCATTGTGCAAATGGCATGATTATAAAATATTCTTGTGGTAAATTGTGACATTTGTGTTGTGATTTCATATATATGCATTTGGTCCACTCAGATGCATATAAGAACAGCCCCAAAGTCTGCTTCTGTATAATGTATTCCAGAACCCAACATGCTAAATTAATTATCAGCAAACAGTAGAATTCACAATATATCTTACAATAAAACTATACTACTATGTTGTCAATTGAAGATTCCATCTGTGTCTTATCAGCTTTGAGAAAGCCCATTCAGTAACATTATTTTTTTTAAAAAAAACCAACATGAGTTTATTCTCTGAAGACAAACATTATTTGACATTTTTAAAAACACTGTTGAGATGTATTACCTTGCAGCAGTCTAAGTCCAGAGCAGTAATGAAAGGCTGAAAGACGAGTTCCTTCAATTGGATTTGTGGCCAAGCCAGACGATTACAAATATGTAGGTTATAGCGCTATTCGTTTTAGGAAACTATACTTGTTCCTTATTTTAGAATAAAAAGAATGCTACATGTAGAAGGAATAAAGATACACATAATGTTGATGGAATAAAGATACACATAATGTAGATGGAATAAAGATACACATAAAAAGTAGATTGACTCATGGTGGTAGAAACAGTGGTTATTGTGATGATCTTTATGTAGACTTATATGCTGCTTTACAGTGCTTTACAGGCCTCTCTAAGTGCTTTACAGAGTCAGCATATTGCAAGAACAGTACCTTCAGCTTTCCGATGAAGTAGAAGCGGGATGGATATGGGATAAATAAATGAAACACAAAAATACTGCAATAAGAGATGTTTGTTCTGGCACTAGTAGAGTGCTTTAAAGCTTCACAATGGGAAGGACTTCTAAGCACGAATTTAATGAATAGCTTAATAGAAGCACGTAACTTTTGGATGCAAAAGTCTGGACTACCACTCGATGGAAATAAGGTGTTACAGGAGTGTTCACTCTTTGCTGTCTTCTAGTGGCTTTTCAGATTTTTGCAGTATTAGGGTTACCAGGAAGCATGTTGTACCTTTCCCCTCCACCTTTGAATTGGCTGCAATTCAAGAATTATTCTCTCTGCAGGAATTGCACTTTCCCTGGTAGGAAAGGAAGAAACTGTTTGCACAACATACTAACTCTGACCAGCTAAGTCAAAACCAAACAAACCACATAATGTGAGTGAGACTTTTACATTGTAATAAAAGCATTTTGTTTGTTTTGGCTTCATATGCTAAGCCAAAGGAAAACAAACGACAATATGACTAAGTGTGATCTGTGAATTAGCCCCCGGAAAATGTGTGTGTGTGGTAGGCACAGGAGCATCCCCAGGAGAGGTTTTAAAAAGTCAAGATAGTAGCCAGGGCAATATGAAAACCTCTGCATTGACTTGACACACCCCTGGGGGAATAACATTTGAGCAATCATGGACAGCAATCCAGCCTCTCAGCCTTTCTCTAGAAGAACATGAGATGTGACAACCAGACCAAAAAAGATGAGGTTACATTTGATAAGCAAAAATATCGTCTCAACTCTGTATGGGAAGCCCGAGATTTCTATCACAAGATCCTGAAGGTGGGACACCCTGAATCATCTGGATCTGGAGAAAGACCACGAGAAGGACAAGATAAACAGCAAATCACACAACTACCAGACAAAAAGCACCATTTCCTCCTTCCGGAAGGGCAAGGGGTCAGGGAACAAAGATCTAGCCGTATGACTACCAGACGAATGGGAAAACAAGGTACATTGCAACAACTTCAATAACCACTGGCCATTGACCAAGGAGTTGTGGTCTGAACTCTTTACAGAAGAGAAAGAAAATATTTCACTATCTCAAACAGTTCAAGAACGATATAATTTGCCTGCAAGAAATTCATATCAAATCAACTGATCAAAAATATTTGTTCAACCCTGAACTTGGTCAATATTTTGTGACCTCTGCTACGGAAAAGAAAAATGGTATAGTTGTATACTTAAGAAAAGACATTAAGGCTGAACTAATTGAAGCAGATCCCTTTGGAAGATATATTGCATTAGACCTAATTCTAGAAGGGAAAAAGACTTGATGGACGACTTCGAATTGAGAAATGTTTGGCGAGAAAGAAATGCAGAGGCATATGACCTCACCCTTTTTTTCTGATGGACATCTATCCCTTTCAAGGATTGATTTTATACAAATCACTAATGATTTATTTTCTAGGGTGAAGAAGACAAAGATTGCGGCGAGGGTCCTTTTGGACCATAACCCAGTCTGGACGGAATTGGGAAGGGTAGTGCAGGCAAGAAGGTCTTGAAGGTCGAATGAGAGTTTATTTAGATATGAAAAGTATATTAATGATTGTAAAAAATTGCTATCTGAATACTTTGTTCTGAATAAGAATAAGGGTACTTTCATGGGATTTGTAGGGGATGCAAGTAAAGCGTATATGAGAGTACTGATGAATATAAACAAAATACATAGACATAAACTAGGGCAAAAACGAAAAGAATTGGAAGAGGAAATTAAAAGAAAAATTTGAAATGTATCCAAATTGTGTTATAGAGGGAAGGAGGTGTTTTAACAGGAGGAGATTTAAAAGGCATTCCGGGGAATTTTTTTTTTTTACAGAATTGTACAAAGGGGACAAAATTAAGGGTTTAGATATAGACAGATACTTAGATAAAGAGACAATACCCCTGGTTAGAGAAGAGTATAGGCAAAAGTTGAGCCAACAAATAACCTCTGGGGAAATCCTGCAGGTAATCAAACAACTAAGATTAGGAATAATGTAAACTGCTTAAAGTTTGAGTAACGGCAAGAAGCTGAGTTCAACTTAGAGACTTTACTGACTTTTTTTCTTTTTTTCTTTTTTTTTTTAATTTCCTTGGTTTTAATATATGTGTGTGTTTGATAAAAAGCTATACCGTGTACGGGCTCTGGGAAGTTGGGGGGGGAGGGAGGTGGGGTCCTAGGGGGGAGGGGGGAGGGGGGAAATATAGTATGTGCTGGATTAATATGATTGCACTTGTATACTGTTGCGTTTTTAATTCTAGTGTAAAAATAGGAAGCTGAATATATTGATAGATAGTAGAAATACACCGAAGGGAGGAGCAGAAGGAAAGAAGAAAGAGGGGTAGAGAGGGTGGGAGAGAGGATTGGAGGGAGGGTGAGATGGAAGGGAGGGAGTGTATTGGGAGAGAGGAGTGATAGAGGGGGAGGGGAAGTAGGGTAGAGGGGAATGTTGGAGGGGAGAAAGGAAAGTTGGAGGGGGGTGAAAGAAAGGGTGTATGGAGGGTTGAAGTGGTATATTGGGTTTGTATTTTGGGGAGTATTGTTGACAAGGATGGCTGGGTTTATTGTTCAATGTTATATGGCCCCGGTTATGCACAGTATATATGTGACCGTATGAAATGAAAATGAAAAAATGAAAATAAAACATATTTACATAGCAAAAGATGAGGTTAAATTTTTCAGTTTAAGGTAAAAAAAATCATACTGTCAAAATTTGATTGGGTGATGTATGTGTGTGTGCGATATTTTTGTACACAAAGAAAACACAAAATAAAATTTATGGCCCAACATTTGGCTCTTTGCAACCAAGTCTTGGGGCTCTGGATGGAGGGAATATGTAGCCCAGAGTGGCTGACATGGAAACAGTTTGATGGGTAAATATTTCTTGAGATTAAAAACAAGCAAGCATTTCAATTTCATTAAAGCCTTAACATAACAGATTAGAGGGATAGTTAAATTAGTGCAAAGTGTCAATGTGTTTATTCATGGAAATGTTTTTAGATACTTAGGCGGTAGCT